>NC_051846.1:234662247-234679723 GCF_002237135.1 Teleopsis dalmanni | reverse complement strand
TACTCGTTCTCGTATTCGTACAACAGAAATTATTTTCAAATAATTCCTTATGCACATCATGCAAAATTGTTATATTATTCTGTTTAATGAATTATTATTATTTAGACATATTGAATTAATTGCTGCAAGTTAATTGCTAGACTCATTAAATTTGATGAATTTTACCAATATATGAAGCGTAAACGAAACATTGGACCACTATTTTTAACAGCAAAAAACACAAGTGCAAAAAAAATATTTAATGAAATAAGTTTTATTTAACACTTACTTTGTGCTCAATGGTCGTTTGTAGATTCTTATCCAAATGCACCTTTATAATTTGGGTGCCATCCAATTTGGCACGAATACGTTTGCCTAAGATCTCTGCTGGAAAAACACTAAATCTTCTAAAATAAAATACACAGCAGTTAAACTACGCGAACGGATTATTGCACCGTCTTGTTTTTACGAAAACTTTGTAATTACTCGTTCACTATCTAAGTCTTTACGATGCTGATATAACTCCTCTTCCTCTTCAAGTGGTCCTTGCAAACCCATATGAAATATTTTTCTCATCCACCAGAAACTCCATCACGAAAATATATTAGCGGTTGAGTAGGGATTCTTTGGGCGTTCAATTTTTCTTCTAGTCCGATTCATGTTAAATTTCTTTATTTACAGTTACGTTTGGTTATGATAAACCAAAAATGTAGTAATAAATTCGAAGTTCAAGAAATGAAGATAACCGACACGAGCACCACTCAATATGATAAATGCAACAAAAATTTTTTAAATCGTGAATAATAGTAAATAGCAATGCAAAAAATTTACAATATTTTTTCAATGTTATAACAAAACTTTATAGACAATGTACGGTAAAATTACGCGTACTCGTTCTCGTATTCGTACAACAGAAATTATTTTCAAATAATTCCTTATGCAAATCATGCAAAATTGTTATATTATTCTGTTTAATGAATTATTATTATATAGACATATTGAATTAATTGCTGCAAGTTAATTGCTAGACTCATTAAATTTGATGAATGTTACCAATATATGAAGCGTAAACGAAACATTGGACCACTAATTTTAAACAGCAAAAAACACAAGTGCAAAAAAGATTTAATGAAATAAGTGTTATTTAACACTTACTTTGTGCTCAATGGTGTTTGTAGATTCTTATCCAAATGCACCTTTATAATTTGGGTGCCATCCAATTTGGCACAAATACGTTTGCCTACGATCTCTGCTGGAAACACTAAATCTTCTAAAATAAAATACACAGCAGTTAAACTACGCGAACGGATTATTGCACCGTCTTGTTTTTACGAAAACTTTGTAATTACTCGTTCACTATCTAAGTCTTTACGATGCTGATATAACTCCTCTTCCTCTTCAAGTGGTCCTTGCAAACCCATATGAAATATTTTTCTCATCCACCAGAAACTCCATCACGAAAATATATTAGCGGTTGAGTAGGGATTCTTTGGGCGTTCAATTTTTCTTCTAGTCCGATTCATGTTAAATTTCTTTATTTACAGTTACGTTTGGTTATGATAAACCAAAAATGTAGTAATAAATTCGAAGTTAAAGAAATGAAGATAACCGACACGAGCACCACTCAATATGATAAATGCAACAAAAATTTTTTAAATCGTGAATAACAGTAAATAGCAATGCAAAAAATTTACAATATTTTTTCAATGTTATAACAAAACTTTATAGACAATGTACGGTAAAATTACGCGTACTCGTTCTCGTATTCGTACAACAGAAATTATTTTCAAATAATTCCTTATGCAAATCATGCAAAATTGTTATATTATTCTGTTTAATGAATTATTATTATATAGACATATTGAATTAATTGCTGCAAGTTAATTGCTAGACTCATTAAATTTGATGAATGTTACCAATATATGAAGCGTAAACGAAACATTGGACCACTAATTTTAAACAGCAAAAAACACAAGTGCAAAAAAGATTTAATGAAATAAGTGTTATTTAACACTTACTTTGTGCTCATGGTCGTTGTGTAGATTCTTATCCCAAATGCACCTTTATAATTTGGGTGCATCCCACTTTGGCACAAATACATTGCCTTACGATCTCTGCTGGAAAACAAATCTTCTAAGCAAATACACAGCAGTTAAACTACGCGACGGAATTTATTGCACCGGTCTTGTTTTTACGAAAACTTTGTAGTTACTCGTTCACTATCTAAGTCTTTACGGTGCTGATATAAGTCTTCCTCTTCAAGTGGTCCTTGCAAACCCTTATGAAATATTTTTCTCATCCACCAGAAACTCCATCTCGAAAATATATGAGCGGTTGAGTAGGGATTCTTTGGGCGTTCAATTTTTCTTCTAGTCCGATTCATGTTAAATTTCTTTATTTACAGTTACGTTTGATTATGATAAACCAAAAATGTAGTAATAAATTCGAAGTTCAAGAAATGAAGATAACCGAAACGAGCACCACTCAATATGATGGTAAATGCAACAAAAATTTTTTAAATCGTGAATAACACTAAATAGCAATGCAAAAAATTTACAACACTTTTTCAATGTTACAACAAAACTTTATAGACAATGTACGGTAATTACGCGTACTCGTTCTCGTATTCGTACAACAGAAATTATTTTCAAATAATTCCTTATGCAAATCATGCAAAATTGTTATATTATTCTGTTTAATGAATTATTATTATTTAGTCATATTGAATTAATTGCTGCAAGTTAATTGCTAGACTCATTAAATTTGATGAATGTTACCAATATATGAATGAGCTACAATTCAGTTTGAGCAATGAAGCGTAAACGAAACATTGGACCACTAATTTTAAACAGCAAAAACCACAAGTGCAAAAAAAAGATTTAATGAAATAAGTGTTATTTAACACTTACTTTGTGCTCAATGGTCGTTTGTAGATTCTTATCCAAATGCACCTTTATATTTTGGGTGCCATCCAATTTGGCACGAATACGTTTGCCTACGATCTCTGCTGGAAACACTAAATCTTCTAAAATAAAATACACAGCAGTTAAACTACGCGAACGGATTATTGCACAGTCTTGTTTTTACGAAAACTTTGTAGTTACTCGTTCACTATCTAAGTCTTTACGGTGCTGATATAAGTCTTCCTCTTCAAGTGGTCCTTGCAAACCCTTATGAAATATTTTTTTCATCCACCAGAAACTCCATCTCGAAAATATATTACCGGTTGAGTAGGGATTCTTTGGGCGTTCAATTTTTCTTCTAGTCCGATTCATGTTAAATTTCTTTATTTACAGTTACGTTTGGTTATGATAAACCAAAAATGTAGTAATAAATTCGAAGTTCAAGAAATGAAGATAACCGACACGAGCACCACTCAATATGGTGAATGCAACAAAAATTTTTTAAATCGTGAATAACAGTAAATAGCAATGCAAAAAATTTACAATATTTTTTCAATGTTACAACAAAACTTTATAGACAATGTACGGTAATTATGCGTACTCGTTCTCGTATTCGTACAACAGAAATTATTTTCAAATAATTCCTTATCCTTATGCAAATCATGCAAAATTGTTATATTATTCTGTTTAATGAATTATTATTATTAAGACATATTGAATTAATTGCTGCAAGTTAATTGCTACACTCATTAAATTTGATGAATGTTACCAATATATGAATAAGCTACAATTCAGTTTGAGCAATGAAGCGTAAACGAAACATTGGACCACTAATTTTAAACAGCAAAAAACACAAGCGCAAAAAAAGATTTAATGAAATAAGTGTTATTTAACACTTACTTTGTGCTCAATGGTCGTTTGTAGATTCTTATCCAAATGCACCTTTATATATAATTTGGGTGCCATCCAATTTGGCACGAATACGTTTGCCTACGATCTCTGCTGAAAACACTAAATCTTCTAAAATAAAATACACAGCAGTTAAACTACGCGAACGGATTATTGCACCGTCTTGTTTTTACGAAAACTTTGTAGTTACTCGTTCACTATCTAAGTCTTTACGGTGCTGATATAACTCTTCCTCTTCAAGTGGTCCTTGCAAACCCTTATGAAATATTTTTCTCATCCACCAGAAACTCCATCTCGAAAATATATTACCGGTTGAGTAGGGATTCTTTGGGCGTTCAATTTTTCTTCTAGTCCGATTCATGTTAAATTTCTTTATTTACAGTTACGTTTGGTTATGATAAACCAAAATGTAGTAATAAATTCGAAGTTCAAGAAATGAAGATAACCGACACGAGCACCACTCAATATGGTAAATGCAACAAAAATTTTTTAAATCGTGAATAGCAGTAAATAGCAATGCAAAAAACTTACAACACTTTTTCAATGTTACAACAAAACTTTATAGACAATGTACGATAATTACGCGTACTCGTTCTCGTATTCGTACAACAGAAATTATTTTCAAATAATTCCTTATGCAAATCATGCAAAATTGTTATATTATTCTGTTTAATGAATTATTATTATTTAGTCATATTGAATTAATTGCTGCAAGTTAATTGCTAGACTCATTAAATTTGATGAATGTTACCAATATATAAATGAGCTACAATTCAGTTTCAGCAATGAAGCGTAAACGAAACATTGGACCACTAATTTTAAACAGCAAAAAACACAAGTGCAAAAAAAGATTTAATGAAATAAGTGTTATTTAACACTTACTTTGTGCTCAATGGTCGTTTGTTGATTCTTATCCAAATGCACCTTTATATATAATTTGGGTGCCATCCAATTTGGCACGAATACGTTTGCCTACGATCTCTGCTGAAAACACTAAATCTTCTAAAATAAAATACACAGCAGTTAAACTACGCGAACGGATTATTGCACCGTCTTGTTTTTACGAAAACTTTGTAGTTACTCGTTCACTATCTAAGTCTTTACGGTGCTGATATAACTCTTCCTCTTCAAGTGGTCCTTGCAAACCCTTATGAAATATATTTCTCATCCACCAGAAACTCCATCTCGAAAATATATTAGCGGTTGAGTAGGGATTCTTTGGGCGTTCAATTTTTCTTCTAGTCCGATTGATGTTAAATTTCTTTATTTACAGTTACGTTTGATTATGATAAACCAAAAATGTAGTAATAAATTCGAAGTTCAAGAAATGAAGATAACCGACACGAGCACCACTCAAATATGGTAAATGCAACAAAAATTTCTTAAATCGTGAATAACAGTAAATAACAATGCAAAAAATTTACAATATTTTTTCAATGTTACAACAAAACTTTATAGACAATGTACGGTAATTATGCGTACTCGTTCTCGTATTCGTACAACAGAAATTATTTTCAAATAATTCCTTATCCTTATGCAAATCATGCAAAATTGTTATATTATTCTGTTTAATGAATTATTATTATTAAGACATATTGAATTAATTGCTGCAAGTTAATTGCTACACTCATTAAATTTGATGAATGTTACCAATATATGAATAAGCTACAATTCAGTTTGAGCAATGAAGCGTAAACGAAACATTGGACCACTAATTTTAAACAGCAAAAAACACAAGCGCAAAAAAAGATTTAATGAAATAAGTGTTATTTAACACTTACTTTGTGCTCAATGGTCGTTTGTAGATTCTTATCCAAATGCACCTTTATATATAATTTGGGTGCCATCCAATTTGGCACGAATACGTTTGCCTACGATCTCTGCTGGAAACACTAAATCTTCTAAAATAAAATACACAGCAGTTAAACTACGCGAACGGATTATTGCACAGTCTTGTTTTTACGAAAACTTTGTAGTTACTCGTTCACTATCTAAGTCTTTACGGTGCTGATATAAGTCTTCCTCTTCAAGTGGTCCTTGCAAACCCTTATGAAATATTTTTTTCATCCACCAGAAACTCCATCTCGAAAATATATTAGCGGTTGAGAAGGGATTCTTTGAGCGTTCAATTTTTCTTCTAGTCCGATTCATGTTAAATTTCTTTATTTACAGTTACGTTTGATTATGATAAACCAAAAATGTAGTAATAAATTCGAAGTTCAAGAAATGAAGATAACCGACACGAGCACCACTCAATATGGTAAATGCAACAAAAATTTTTTAAATAGTGAATAATAGTAAATAGCAATGCAAAAAATTTACAATATTTTTTCAATGTTACAACAAAACTTTATAGACAATGTACGGTAATTACGCGTACTCGTTCTCGTATTCGTACACCAGAAAATAAATTATTATTTTCAATAATTATTATTATTTTTATGTTTCCAAATAATTCTTATTGCAAAATCATGCAAATTTGTTATTTTATTCGTTTAGATGTTAATGAATTATTATTATTTTAGACATTATGATTAAAGAATTTTTTATTTTAATTCTGTATTTTCGTATTTTTTTTCATGTAATGAAAAAATTTTTATTGTGATCAGAAATAAAAAAAAACACTAAACCAAAAACTAATGTTATACAAAATAGTAAAAAATAATTACTAAAGCTTTTACGCACGTGTGCAAATGTAAACAAAAGAAACTTTTAATAGATGTTAATGATTTGGTTTAATAAAACTAAAAACTTTTTTTAAATGTAATATGCTCTTTAAACATTCTGCACATATATAAGTATTTTGAGAAATGTGACAACATTGCATTTATGATGAAATCCATCAAATTATGTTTGTGTATGTTTATGAGAGAACAAATAGTAGAATGAATAAAAATTAAGCAAGAAAATATATTTTCTACAGTATAAGATAAATACATACGTAGAAACACACATATATATGATACATATGCATACAGAGAAAAATCACGGAAAAGTAAAGTTTCGGAAAGTAAATTTATAGAAGACAAAAAAAAACAAAAAAAAAACATTTAAAAATATTAGCTACAAAAAAAATAAATTTAAAAGCGACGACAAAAAATTAAATTATATTTAATAATCAAAACTAAGTTTTGTTTTATATTACGCGTACCTTATCTAAAAGTTGCAGAAAGTAATTTGGCTCCAGCCAGCAGCTTCAGCAAAAATTCACTCAAGTTGAGACGAAGAAGACGTAATAGCGCTGACGATTTACGAAGAAGACAACAAAAGCGAGGAACAGTTAAAACCTCATAAAAAAACAATATGAAAAACCGACAATATATAATCGAACGTACGAACGAAAGACAAGACGTCAAACTTTCTTTAGCTATTTTACTTGAGTTTATTTCTTTTAAATATTTTTTGCATTTACTTATTTATTAAATTTTTTTTAAATTCTGTTTTTAATAAACTTAGGAAAGTTAAAAATTTACCGAAACGTCTTGTTAAACACTTTAACGACGATGACGACATGGAATCAACCAGGCAAAATTTGTAGCAGATGTTTACTTGTTTCTCCTTTACTTGCTTTTATTTTTTATATTTTTTGCTTTTTCTTAATACAACAATATTATTTTTCATATGTTTTTGGCTTTATGCCTTTAAACAAATTTCACAAATTGTATGGTCACTTTTTTGTCTCACTGGCACATATGCGCAAGAATATGTACATACATATGTACATACATGCAGCAGAAGCATGTATGAGAAAATAAAAAAAAAATTGCTGTTTAACTTGCATTCTCACATTCGAAAAATATATAAATGAAAATTTTAATATTAATTTTTATTTATTAATAAACAAATTAAACTTGTATATTTATACTCCAAATATTACTTTTAATGTTCGAATGTTATAGAAACAAACTTTAATTGTATGAATTTTGTTATTTTCTGTACGTTTCTAGCAGTTTTATACACTGAACATACCGAAAAAAGAGTTTGTCAGCTGCAAGTTTTATTAGCGGCAAATTGTTATATATAATAAAATCACAAAATTTTAATTTTATTTTGGAATATAAAAACAATAATTATTGTTAAATAAACTCAAATTTATTTATGTTTTAACTATTTATTTTTAAATATTCACACACAATTTTCAATTTTCGCTGAAAATTTTTCCGTACACTACAGATCGCGACCGTATTGTTCAAACGCTGTAAACGTAATAAAACTGAAACACTGAGAAGTCGTGTATATAAATCAGTTTGTTTGGATTGTATTAGCAGACTTGTATGCAATACAATCCACAATGCTCTTCTCACCAATTGTTTAGTATAGTAACTGTATGATTTATATGCGTTCCTTCTCTTTCGAATAACAAATAAAATGTTATGCAGAAGTTTTACAGTTTATAAAACTGCACAATGAATGTGGATTGTGGAAATGCACTTTAATTGATATATTTTTCGGCTTATTAGTTTTTTTAAATATTTAAATTTTATATAACATGTATAAATATAAATTATTTAAATTATTTAAATTATTTAAATTATTTAAATTATTTAAATAATTTTTTTTAAATTTTTTTACAATTTTATGAATTAAATCATTTTTAATTGCAGTTTATTAATATACGTAAATAGTAAAACCCGCAAAGCAGGAAAATGAATTTTTACTTAATAAAATTCAATTAACTCAAAAATATATTATATATTAATTATATCAGCAAAACTAATGTAATAATTTAATAAAATTAAAAATTATAGCAATTTACATAGAAAATAACTTTCATATATAGAAAATAATTATTTTAAAGACATTTTTGACACTGATTTAAATGAATTTCTAGAGTATTCCGATGAATTTCGTCGAAATAAAAATTAAATGAACTCATAAAAGAATTTTTTAGCCGGTAAATTTGTGTAATTATTTACTATTATTAATTTATTAAGAAAAAAAAAATCTTTTTTTCTGCAAACTTAATCCTTAAATTAATTCGCAAATAATTTTATTATAAAAAAAGAATTCAATGAACCACTAAAAAGGTTTGATTCATGCATCAAATATATATGTATGTACTTTAGATAAAGTTTTTAAAGTCATTCTAAAATCAATTTTTTTTTTTTTTTGCTAAGGAAGCTATGTAAATATATAATAATATTTTATAGTATATCTAGATATCGTATAGGCTAATGTGCTTCTGATGTCGCAATTTTTGGCTGCACGTTCAAAAATTTTGTTTTACATGCAGTTCATTTACATGTACATGCGTACATTTTTAAATGCATTGGATTTCAATAATTTACTGCAGGCTTTTAGTTAACAAAGCATATAAGTTTTGATTTATTTTGTTTGAGGTAGCTCTGAAATTAACAAATAATAATTTAAGATTCAAAATAGTAATTCTTTGAGGAAATTGGCTACTTCTGCTAACAGAAAGGGAAGATAAAAAGAAAATTTGCAAACATCGCTTGCACAACAAATTAAACAAACTAACAAACACACCATATGTGTGTAGTGTGTAGTGCACGGCCTCAAAAACAAATAACTTGACTTCCAAGACGGTGGCCGCCTAAAATATTTATGTTCTATTCTGTGCAAACAAACAACAGCAAAAACGAAAATCGAAAAACTATATAAAAAAGTTGTTAAATAGAGAAAGAAGGAATAACAGAAACTGAACCGTTTGCTTGCAGTGAGAGAGCAGAGCAAGTGATTTTTGATCAAATTCACATACGAATAAGAGTAAAATGACAAGTGCAAAAAACTGCCGCGCAAAATTTATTTGCATAAAATATTTTTTGTTATATATTTGTTAAGGGGCAAATATATATTATAAGCTTATATATATTTAGTTTATTATAATTGTTTAAAAAAAAATTTGTAATATAAATTACAAATTTTTTATAAATTAATTTATTAGCGAATATATTGTTTTTCGCCCTTTCTCTTTCTCTGTTCCTTCTCTCGTAGTCAGACAACTCTCGCATACACACATCCATTTTCGTTTGGCGCTTCTTGAAATGAAGCAAAGTAAATTTCCAAAGCGAGAATTGAGATTAATATGTCCTCAAGTTTTCCTTTGATTGCAATGCATTCTTCTGTGAAGATTCGGCTAACTTGTTTGCTTTCCTCTAAAAAGTATAATAAAATATTTGAATACGTTTTAAATCTGTAAAATTAAATTTAAGCTAAAATTATTTATTTAGTACCACGAGTTCTACGGCTGGCAAATAATTTCTTCATCACAAACGATACAGAAATAGTTTTAATAAGACACTATTGAAGAGAATACTATTTTCGTACTAAACAAATTTATGTATTCAATCTAACATCAAGTAAAAAATTTACACTTAAATTTAATTGAAATTAAGTTCGTATGACAGTTATTTGATAAAATGTTTTTATAATTGGTGAATATACCCCGCCTACGAAAAAAATAAAAATAAACTAATTTAATTAAATTAATTTACCTTCAGCTCTAGCGCGTTTTTCAAATTCGTCAAATAAACGATTTACTTCATCCATTTCACGGCGTAAACGTCTTAATTGTGGATCATTTGGATCACCCTCACTTAAAAGTTTATCTGCGTCATCATTGAGTGCATGCCGTATCGCTGTACGCTGTTCTGGACCCATTGCAAGAAATTGGTCAAAGTCCCATCCTTTGACAACACGAATTGTAGCAAAAATCATATTTTGACGTAGACGTAAATGTTTTTTTTGCCATAAGCTCACAAAACGATCGAATAACCGTTTAAGTCGTTCAGCAGCATCAATTGCCTCTTGGTCAGGAGGAGGCATTAATAAGCAAGCACTAGGAATTGAACCCTCTTGTCCTATTGAATTACGAATTCTCCATTTAACTCAACTAGAGTTATCGAGCAAGATACAAGTTTCTCCCTTTTCAATTTGTAGTTGACCTTGCTGCTTATAAGCACATATTGCTTGTACAGAGCATTGATTATTTACCGGTTGTCGTCTTTTATATATTGGAACAATTGTTTGAGCCCGATGGGTCAAATTAGCAACAGTTTCACTAAAAGCATTCAATTCTTCACGTAAATCCTGCATACCACGTAATAAAGCTTCACCTTGATCAAGACCAAAATCCGATTGAGAATATTTGCTATTTAAAATGTCATCACGCTTCACGAGTCATTGCTCGGCATATTTTATTTCAGCAAAAAATTGATGATATTCGGTAGCATGCTTTAAGTGGACTTCAAGACACAGTGTCAACTGAAGCAGCCAAGCCCATTGTTGTTGTAGTACGGCAACCCTCTCAGAGTCCCGGTACAGTTGCTGACAGAAGTCAAAATCAAACCAAGCGAAACAGACTTCGTAAAGTTACTGTGCAGAAACTTAGGTAATGTACGAACTCAACCTGGACTGCGACACGGTCAACAACCAGTCTTAGTACCCAGCGAGCTGTCAGAGAGCAAGTATGTATTCCTACGCATCGATCGCGTTCCGACACCCTTAGAACAACTTTACGAGGGCCCTTATTAGATTATTTATTATTATGAAATTTAAATCAATAAAACAAATCCATAAAGAAAATGTGTGAATTTTATGTTAAATTGAGTGTCAAATTTGATCAAGTGAATATTTTTTTATACAATATTAAATTTAACCGACACGAGCACCTCTCAATATGGTAAATGCAACAAAAATTTTTTAAATCGTGAATAACATAAATAGGCAATGCAAAAATTTACAATATTTTTGAATGTTACAACAAAACTTTATAGACAATGTACGGTAATTACGCTTACTCGTTCTCGTATTCTTACAACAGAAATTATTTTCAAATAATTCCTTATGCAAATCATGCAAAATTGTTATATTATTCTGTTTAATGAATTATTATTATTTAGACATATTGAATTAATTGCTGCAAGTTAATTGCTAGACTCATTAAATTTGATGAATGTTACCAATATATGAATGAGCTACAATTCAGTTTGAGCAATGAAGCGTAAACGAAACATTGGACCACTAATTTTAAACAGCAAAAAACACAAGTGCAAAAAAAGATTTAATGAAATAAGTGTTATTTAACACTTACTTTGTGCTCAATGGTCGTTTGTAGATTCTTATCCAAATGCACCTTTATATATTTGGGTGCCATCCAATTTGGCACGAATACGTTTGCCTACGATCTCTGCTGGAAACACTAAATCTTCTAAAATAAAATACACAGCAGTTAAACTACGCGAACGGATTATTGCACCGTCTTGTTTTTACGAAAACTTTGTAGTTACTCGTTCACTATCTAAGTCTTTACGGTGCTGATATAACTCTTCCTCTTCAAGTGGTCCTTGCAAACCCTTATGAAATATATTTCTCATCCACCAGAAACTCCATCTCGAAAATATATTAGCGGTTGAGTAGGGATTCTTTGGGCGTTCAATTTTTCTTCTAGTCCGATTGATGTTAAATTTCTTTATTTACAGTTACGTTTGGTTATGATAAACCAAAAATGTAGTAATAAATTCGAAGTTCAAGAAATGAAGATAACCGACACGAGCACTACTCAATATGGTAAATGCAACAAAAATTTTTTAAATCGTGAATAACAGTAAATAGCAATGCAAAAAATTTACAATATTTTTTCAATGTTACAACAAAACTTTATAGACAATGTACGGTAATTACGCGTACTCGTTCTCGTATTCGTACAACAGAAATTATTTTCAAATAATTCCTTATCCTTATGCAAATGATGCAAAATTGTTATATTATTCTGTTTAATGAATTATTATTATTTAGACATATTGAATTAAAATTGCTGCAAGTTAATTGCTACACTCATTAAATTTGATGAATGTTACCAATATATGAAGCGTAAACGAAACATTGGACCACTAATTTTAAACAGCAAAAAACACAAGTGCAAAAAAAGATTTAATGAAATAAGTGTTATTTAACACTTACTTTGTGCTCAATGGTCGTTTGTAGATTCTTATCCAAATGCACCTTTATAATTTGGGTGCCATCAAATTTGGCACGAATACGTTTGCCTACGATCTCTGCTGGAAACACTAAATCTTCTAAAATAAAATACACAGCAGTTAAACTACGCGAACGGATTATTGCACCGTCTTGTTTTTACGAAAACTTTGTAGTTACTCGTTCACTATCTAAGTCTTTACGGTGCTGATATAACTCTTCCTCTTCAAGTGGTCCTTGCAAACCCTTATGAAATATATTTCTCATCCACCAGAAACTCCATCTCGAAAATATATTAGCGGTTGAGTAGGGATTCTTTGGGCGTTCAATTTTTCTTCTAGTCCGATTGATGTTAAATTTCTTTATTTACAGTTACGTTTGGTTATGATAAACCAAAAATGTAGTAATAAATTCGAAGTTCAAGAAATGAAGATAACCGACACGAGCACCACTCAATATGGTAAATGCAACAAAAATTTTTTAAATCGTGAATAACAGTAAATAGCAATGCAAAAAATTTACAATATTTTTTCAATGTTACAACAAAACTTTATAGACAATGTACGGTAATTACGCGTACTCGTTCTCGTATTCGTACAACAGAAATTATTTTCAAATAATTCCTTATGCAAATCATGCAAAATTGTTATATTATTATGTTTAATGAATTATTATTATTTAGACATATTGAATTAATTGCTGCAAGTTAATTGCTAGACTCATTAAATTTGATAAATGTTACCAATATATGAAGCGTAAACGAAACATTGGACCACTAATTTTAAACAGCAAAAACCACAAGCGCAAAAAAAGATTTAATGAAATAAGTGTTATTTAACACTTACTTTGTGCTCAATGGTCGTTTGTAGATTCTTATCCAAATGCACCTTTATATATAATTTGGGTGCCATCCAATTTGGCACGAATACGTTTGCCTACGATCTCTGCTGGAAACACTAAATCTTCTAAAATAAAATACACAGCAGTTAAACTACGCGAACGGATTATTGCACCGTCTTGTTTTTACGAAAACTTTGTAGTTACTCGTTCACTATCTAAGTCTTTACGGTGCTGATATAACTCTTCCTCTTCAAGTGGTTCTTGCAAACCCTTATGAAATATTTTTCTCATCCACCAGAAACTCCATCTCGAAAATATATTAGCGGTTGAGTAGGGATTCTTTGGGCGTTCAATTTTTCTTCTAGTCAGATTCATGTTAAATTTCTTTATTTACAGTTACGTTTGATTATGATAAACCAAAAATGTAGTAATAAATTCGAAGTTCAAGAAATGAAGATAACCGAAACGAGCACCACTCAATATGTAAATGCAACAAAAATTTTTTAAATCGTGAATAACAGTAAATAGCAATGCAAAAAATTTACAATATTTTTTCAATGTTACAACAAATCTTTATAGACAATGTACGGTAATTATGCGTACTCGTTCTCGTATTCGTACAACAGAAATTATTTTCAAATAATTCCTTATCCTTATGCAAATGATGCAAAATTGTTATATTATTCTGTTTAATGAATTATTATTATTTAGACATATTGAATTAATTGCTGCAAGTTAATTGCTACACTCATTAAATTTGATGAATGTTACCAATATATGAATAAGCTACAATTCAGTTTGAGCAATGAAGCGTAAACGAAACATTGGACCACTAATTTTAAACAGCAAAAAACACAAGCGCAAAAAAAGATTTAATGAAATAAGTGTTATTTAACACTTACTTTGTGCTCAATGGTCGTTTGTAGATTCTTATCCAAATGCACCTTTATATATAATTTGGGTGCCATCCAATTTGGCACGAATACGTTTGCCTACGATCTCTGCTGGAAACACTAAATCTTCTAAAATAAAATACACAGCAGTTAAACTACGCGAACGGATTATTGCACCGTCTTGTTTTTACGAAAACTTTGTAGTTACTCGTTCACTATCTAAGTCTTTACGGTGCTGATATAACTCTTCCTCTTCAAGTGGTTCTTGCAAACCCTTATGAAATATTTTTCTCATCACCAGAAACTCCATCTCGAAAATATATTAGCGGTTGAGTAGGGATTCTTTGGGCGTTCAATTTTTCTTCTAGTCCGATTCATGTTAAATTTCTTTATTTACAGTTACGTTTGGTTATGATAAACCAAAAATGTAGTAATAAATTCGAAGTTCAAGAAATGAAGATAACCGACACGAGCACCACTCAATATGGTGAATGCAACAAAAATTTTTTAAATCGTGAATAACAGTAAATAGCAATGCAAAAAATTTACAATATTTTTTCAATGTTACAACAAAACTTTATAGACAATGTACGGTAATTATGCGTACTCGTTCTCGTATTCGTACAACAGAAATTATTTTCAAATAATTCCTTATGCAAATCATGCAAAATTGTTATATTATTCTGTTTAATGAATTATTATTATTTAGTCATATTGAATTAATTGCTGCAAGTTAATTGCTAGACTCATTAAATTTGATGAATGTTACCAATATATGAATGAGCTACAATTCAGTTTGAGCAATGAAGCGTAAACGAAACATTGGACCACTAATTTTAAACAGCAAAAAACACAAGTGCAAAACAAGATTTAATGAAATAAGTGTTATTTAACACTTACTTTGTGCTCAATGGTCGTTTGTAGATTCTTATCCAAATGCACCTTTATATATAATTTGGGTGCCATCCAATTTGGCACGAATACGTTTGCCTACGATCTCTGCTGAAAACACTAAATCTTCTAAAATAAAATACACAGCAGTTAAACTACGCGAACGGATTATTGCACCGTCTTGTTTTTACGAAAACTTTGTAGTTACTCGTTCACTATCTAAGTCTTTACGGTGCTGATATAACTCTTCCTCTTCAAGTGGTCCTTGCAAACCCTTATGAAATATTTTTCTCATCCACCAGAAACTCCATCTCGAAAATATATTAGCGGTTGAGTAGGGATTCTTTGGGCGTTCAATTTTTCTTCTAGTCCGATTGATGTTAAATTTCTTTATTTACAGTTACGTTTGGTTATGATAAACCAAAAATGTAGTAATAAATTCGAAGTTCAAGAAATGAAGATAACCGACACGAGCACCACTCAATATGGTGAATGCAACAAAAATTTTTTAAATCGTGAATAACAGTAAATAGCAATGCAAAAAATTTACAATATTTTTTCAATGTTACAACAAAACTTTATAGACAATGTACGGTAATTATGCGTACTCGTTCTCGTATTCGTACAACAGAAATTATTTTCAAATAATTCCTTATCCTTATGCAAATCATGCAAAATTGTTATATTATTCTGTTTAATGAATTATTATTATTAAGACATATTGAATTAATTGCTGCAAGTTAATTGCTACACTCATTAAATTTGATGAATGTTACCAATATATGAATAAGCTACAATTCAGTTTGAGCAATGAAGCGTAAACGAAACATTGGACCACTAATTTTAAACAGCAAAAAACACAAGTGCAAAAAAAGATTTAATGAAATAAGTGTTATTTAACACTTACTTTGTGCTCAATGGTCGTTTGTAGATTCTTATCCAAATGCACCTTTATAATTTGGGTGCCATCCAATTTGGCACGAATACGTTTGCCTACGATCTCTGCTGGAAACACTAAATCTTCTAAAATAAAATACACAGCAGTTAAACTACGCGAACGGATTATTGCACCGTCTTGTTTTTACGAAAACTTTGTAGTTACTCGTTCACTATCTAAGTCTTTACGGTGCTGATATAAGTCTTCCTCTTCAAGTGGTCCTTGCAAACCCTTATGAAATATTTTTCTCATCCACCAGTAACTCCATCTCGAAAATATATTAGCGGTTGAGTAGGGATTCTTTGGGCGTTCAATTTTTCTTCTAGTCCGATTGATGTTAAATTTCTTTATTTACAGTTACGTTTGATTATGATAAACCAAAAATGTAGTAATAAATTCGAAGTTCAAGAAATGAAGATAACCGACACGAGCACCACTCAATATGGTAAATGCAACAAAAATTTTTTAAATCGTGAATAATAGTAAATAGCAATGCAAAAAATTTACAATATTTTTTCAATGTTACAACAAAACTTTATAGACAATGTACGGTAATTACGCGTACTCGTTCTCGTATTCGTACACCAGAAATTATTTTCAAATAATTCCTTATGCAAATGATGCAAAATTGTTATATTATTCTGTTTAATGAATTATTATTATTTAGACATATTGAATTAAGAGAATGTTTTTATTTAATTTGTATGTTTCGTATTTTTTTTCATAGTAATGAGAAATTTTTATTGTGATCAGAATAAAAAAAACACTAAACAAAAACTAATGTTATACAAAATAGATAATAAAAAAAATAATTACTAAAGCTTTTACGCACGTGTGCAAATGTAAACAAAAGAAACTTTTAATAGATGTTAATGATTGGGTTTAATAAAACTAAAAACTTTTTTTAAATGTAATATACTCTTTAAACATTCTGCACATATTTAAGTATTTTGAGAAATGTGACAACATTGCATTTATGATGAAATCCATCAAATTATGTTTGTGTATGTTTATGAGAGAACAAATAGTAGAATGAATAAAAATTAAACAAGAAAATATATTTTCTACAGTATAAGGTAAATGCATACGTAGAAACACACATATATATGATACATATGCATACAGAGAAAAATCACGGAAAAGTAAATAAAGTTTCGGAAAGTAAATTTATAGAAGACAAAAAAAAA
>NC_051846.1:234649403-234662147 GCF_002237135.1 Teleopsis dalmanni | reverse complement strand
TAATAGGTATTCTACATTATTTAGTTATTCTACATTATATAAATAATCGTACTTATTATTCCATATATGAATTCGGCACGTGGTATTAAACCATTATTATCCTTATTCATTTTTCTAAACAAATCAGTCAAACGTGATTTTTTGTGATTCATATATGTATGTACATACCATATGTATATACATATGAATATTTCAGGAAAAATATTTTAGGAAATATTTTAGGAAAAATATACAAAAACAAAGCCATGCATCATTTTCAGAAATATTGCCTCACATACTCTTTCATACAAAATCATTTAGAGTAGAATAAATAAAATGAAGAATATAAGAACAATTTAGTATTGATTATTTTTTTGTTACTAGCAAAAATTTGTTAAATTTGTAGTAACTATTTCTTTTGTTGGCGTGTATAAACAAATTTAAGGAAAATATTGCACACGCATTTTTTATGTTATGCAGTTATTTTTATTAAATTTCACTGCAATGCGAACAACAATTAGAAATTTGTTTTGTTAAATTTTTTTGTCACTCTGCTTGCGGGACTTTGTTTAAATCACAAGATTATTGATGTAAATAAAGTCCCGTAATTTCATGGTCAATATTGTTAAAAAAATCAAAGTCGTCATGTAAAATACATATGTATGTATATTTTATTTAATAAATTTTTTAGTCAAAATCCATATTCTTTAATAGATGACCCTATTAACTTCAAATTTTGTTAATAATTGCAATAATGATGAAATGAAATTTGTTAAAAAATTCAGCTTCAGTTTCAGTTTGAAGGATATATGCATGTATGTTTGACTAATAAAAAATATTGAATACTGATGATGGGTATAAATTACATATGTAAATAATATTGTTCAGTCTTCAATTAATTTCTACCGATATTAGTTTATTTAATAATACTTAGATGACACATCATTACTTTGCACACATCATTACTTTTGATTTCAGTTATTATTTAACGTGCTAATATTCTACATTAGCGGTTTTACAAATAAAGTAAATATAACAAATACAACTTTTGTTTTACATACATATGTATTTATATAAATAAGGTATAAAAACATTACACAAATAAATAATATAAAAACACAATAAACATATAAAACATACATTAAAATATTATGTATTCAATAATTATTTAAAAACACAATAAACATATAAAAGAAATAATAATAATATATTATTAATAAAATCCATCTTATTTAATGGATGACCCTGTGCGCTTCAAATCATGTTTGGTTTTGGTTTTTTCGTCTATGACTACAACCGTACGCATGTTGTAACTGTAAACAGGACAAGAGAGGGAAGCAAGGGCTCAAGTAGGCAACTAACACGACGCCAATAATTAAATGCTTGAAAAATAAGAAGTAATAATTTCAAAGAATTTATGCACTGCATGTGCAGAAAATCAATCAAATATTTTGTGAAAAATATACAAAAACCAAACCATGCATCATCTTCAGAAATATTGCCTCACATACTCTTTCATACAAAATCATTTAGAGTGTGCAAGAAGAATGAAGAAGAGAAGATGGGTTGGTGCCATTTCTCCGTCCGCTCATCACAATTATGTTTTTTTTCCGCCATGACTCCATTCGTAGGCATAATAATAACTGTGTATGGGTGTGCATTAATATGATATATGTACATGGTTTCTTTAAAATTTGTAAAAACCTATTGTGTTGGTAATCTAAGGCAAATTGATTTGAAGTTTACAGGGTTATGCATTAAAATAAATGCAAACGTTTTCATGTTATGCCTCACATACTCTTTCATACAAAATCATTTAGAGTGTGCAATAAGAATGAAGAAGAGAAGATGGGTTGGTGCCATTTCTCCGTCCGCTCATCACAATTATGTTTTTTTTCCGCCATGACTCCATTCGTAGGCACACTAATAACTGTGTATGTGTGTATGGGTGTGCATTAATATGATATATGTACATGTTTTCTTTAAAATTTGTAAAAACCTATTGTGTTGGTAATCTAAGGCAAATTGATTTGAAGTTTACAGGGTTATGCATTAAAATAAATGCAAACGTTTTCATGTTATGCAGTTATTTTTATTATATAATAATGAATATATATAATTATATAGTAATAATTATATAGTAATAAAAATAAAACGTTTGCATGTAACAAAAGAAAACAAAAAAATAATCAATACTAAATTGTTCTTATATTCTTGATTCTATTGCACACTCTAAATGATTTTGTATGAAAGAGTATGTGAGGCAATATTAATGAAAATGATGCAAAGAAAGTTATAAAGACAAGTGCAAGAAGCCAAAATGTCAAAACTCGATTAAAATTTTATAAAAAAAAAAAACAAAAAAAGAACAAAAAAAAATTCCACCACACGTCCACAAACGTAGCAAGTTAGAGGCAGACTGAAATATACGACTGCTTGTATCGGAGCAGAAGAGAAATATGAAATTTTTTTTTGCACTACCGACAATAGAATTTAATGCGCTCTCATCGCTCTTTACACAGAATCTACACAATTTCACGCCCAACCAACCAGCCAACTAACCAACCACCTTATATGATTAATAATTTTGACCTTAGGCATTGAAAAATATATGCCGGTAGATTAAATGTAAAACTCTTTGCGACAAAGATTTTATTTACAAACGTATATACATACATGTGAACATATGTATATAAGCATACATATGTTTACTTGTGTATAAAGAGAGGTGATAAATTTTTGAAGATTATAAGCAAATATACATAAAAATATAAATTTTAATATAAAATATTATAACCTACTGTAATGTTGGCGATTGCAAGGCAGGCATTTTACTACGTAAATTGTTTTTGTTCCAAAAATAATAACAAAAACAAATAATACTAAGACGGAAGACAACTTTTGTTTTACATATGTATGTACATAAATAAGGTATAAATAACATTACACAAATAAATAATATAAAAACACAATAAACATATAAAACATACATTAAAATATTATGTATTCAATAATTATTTAAAAATACAATAAACATATAAAAGAAACAATAAAAATATATTATTAATAAAATCCATCTTATTTAATAGATGACCCTGTGCGCTTCAAATCATGTTTGGTTTTGGTTTTTTCGTCTATGACTACAACCGTACGCACGCTATAACTGTAAACAGGACAAGAGAAGGAAGCAAGGGCTCAAGTAGGCAACTAACACGACGCCAATAATTAAATGCTTGAAAAATAAGAAGTAATAATTTCAAAGAATTTATGCACTGCATGTGCAGAAAAGCAATCAAATATTTTGTGAAAAATATACAAAAACAAAACCATGCATCATCTTCAGAAATATTGCCTCACATACTCTTTCATACAAAATCTTTTAGAGTGTGCAATAAGAATGAGGAATAGAAGATGTGTTGGTGCCATTTCTCCGTCCGCTCATCACAATTATGTTTTTTTTTCCGCCATGACTCCATTCGTACCCAGTAGAAAAAGTGGTCTTCGAAGACATTGTCTTCAAGACGGTCTTTGATACCGCGTCCTCATTTTCAAACAAATTTGCAAAACAATTGCTCAAAACATGAATGTAAATACTCTTTCTTTGCTTTCTCTCTCATTTTTAGTGTTCATAACAACGTGTTTGAATTTTGCCTCAGATGACGCTATGTTTTATAAATGAAGTGACGCAATAATTTTGAAGTGTAGTGAAATAAATATTAAAAAAATCAAAATAAATAAAGAAACAAAATCATTAAACTACGAAATATTAAAAAAAAAGAAATTAAATCAAAACAAATTAAATAGTGACTTAGTTCCTGGAAAATATATTGATATTAATATTGAAGACAATAATTCCAGTGAAAGTTGTTTTAGAAACGAAACAAAGGATGTTGAAAATAAAAAAAATGAAAACACTTGTGAAAAATTAGCTGGTATATTTAAAAAACACAGGATTAACAGGCGTTGTAGTAATGATATTTTAGAACTCTTAAGATCAGAAGGTTTAATTGTACCAAAATCCTCTTCAACGCTTCTGAAAACATATAAAACTTCAACAATTGATGATAGCGAAATGCTATAAATTATTTTATATTAGTTTTAGTTAATTTTAGATATGTTAAGTTATATTAAGTTAATTATTTAAATTAATTTTCACTATGTTTACTAGTTTTTACTAGTTTATTTTTAATATCTTAATAAAATTTATAATAATTTATAATAAAATTTATAATTTACTTTTAAAACTTTTAATTTTGAATGTAATGTAAGAAATTATTATATAAAATAAATAAAAGTACAAAATACAACAATTTCTTTCTACTTATTTAAAGAAGAAATTGAAATTCATTTAAAATTTAAAGAGTGCAATAAAAGAGTAGAAATAAAAAAAGGGTGAAAAAATTATATGAGCACTGCACTAAGCGCGCACAACTTTCTGTCGAATGCGTCCGTTATGCAAGACATGGTCTTCGAGACGGTCTTCGAGACTTGTACGCAATAATTCATTGAAGACATTTGGCTAATTTGTATGAAAGTGTCTTCGAAGACCGTCATACATTTGGATCGATCGGTCTTCATGTATGTATCCATGTCTTGAAGACGTCTTCGATGACGGATCGATCCGTTTTCTACTGGAATTGTTCTCTCATAAACATACACAAACATAATTTGATGGATTTCATCATAAATGCAATGTTGTCACATTTCTCAAAATACTTAAATATGTGCAGAATGTTTAAAGAGTATATTACATTTAAAAAAAGTTTTTAGTTTTATTAAACCCAATCATTAACATCTATTAAAAGTTTCTTTTGTTTACATTTGCACACGTGCGTAAAAGCTTTAGTAATTATTTTTTTTATTATCTATTTTGTATAAATTAGTTTTTGTTTAGTGTTTTTTTTATTCTGATCACAATAAAAATTTTTCATTACTATGAAAAAAAATACGAAACATACAAATTAAATAAAAACATTCTCTTAATTCAATATGTCTAAATAATAATAATTCATTAAACAGAATAATATAACAATTTTGCATGATTTGCATAAGGATAGAATTATTTGAAAATAATTTCTGTTGTACGAATACGAGAACGAGTACGCGTAATTACCGTACATTGTCTATAAAGTTTTGTTGTAACATTGAAAAAATATTGTAAATTTTTTGCATTGCTATTTACTGTTATTCACGATTTAAAAAATTTTTGTTGCATTTACCATATTGAGTGGTGCTCGTGTCGGTTATCTTCATTTCTTGAACTTCGAATTTATTACTACATTTTTGGTTTATCATAATCAAACGTAACTGTAAATAAAGAAATTTAACATGAATCGGACTAGAAGAAAAATTGAACGCCCAAAGAATCCCTACTCAACCGCTAATATATTTTCGAGATGGAGTTTCTGGTGGATGAGAAAAATATTTCATAAGGGTTTGCAAGGACCACTTGAAGAGGAAGAGTTATATCAGCACCGTAAAGACTTAGATAGTGAACGAGTAACTACAAAGTTTTCGTAAAAACAAGACGGTGCAATAATCCGTTCGCGTAGTTTAACTGCTGTGTATTTTATTTTAGAAGATTTAGTGTTTCCAGCAGAGATCGTAGGCAAATTGTATTTGTGCCAAATTGGATGGCACCCAAATTATAAAGGTGCATTTGGATAAGAATCTACAAACGACCATTGAGCACAAAGTAAGTGTTAAATAACACTTATTTCATTAAATCTTTTTTTGCACTTGTGTTTTTTGCTGTTTAAAATTAGTGGTCCAATGTTTCGTTTACGCTTCATTGCTCAAACTGAATTGTAGCTTATTCATATATTGGTAACATTCATCAAATTTAATGAGTCTAGCAATTAACTTGCAGCAATTAATTCAATATGTCTTAATAATAATAATTCATTAAACAGAATAATATAACAATTTTGCATGATTTGCATAAGGAATTATTTGAAAATAATTTCTGTTGTACGAATACGAGAACGAGTACGCGTAATTACCGTACATTGTCTATAAAGTTTTGTTGTAACATTGAAAAAATATTGTAAATTTTTTGCATTGCTATTTACTGTTATTCACGATTTAAAAAATTTTTGTTGCATTCACCATATTGAGTGGTGCTCGTGTCGGTTATCTTCATTTCTTGAACTTCGAATTTATTACTACATTTTTGGTTTATCATAACCAAACGTAACTGTAAATAAAGAAATTTAACATGAATCGGACTAGAAGAAAAATTGAACGCCCAAAGAATCCCTACTCAACCGGTAATATATTTTCGAGATGGAGTTTCTGGTGGATGAGAAAAATATTTCATAAGGGTTTGCAAGGACCACTTGAAGAGGAAGAGTTATATCAGCACCGTAAAGACTTAGATAGTGAACGAGTAACTACAAAGTTTTCGTAAAAACAAGACGGTGCAATAATCCGTTCGCGTAGTTTAACTGCTGTGTATTTTATTTTAGAAGATTTAGTGTTTTCAGCAGAGATCGTAGGCAAACGTATTCGTGCCAAATTGGATGGCACCCAAATTATATATAAAGGTGCATTTGGATAAGAATCTACAAACGACCATTGAGCACAAAGTAAGTGTTAAATAACACTTATTTCATTAAATCTTTTTTTGCGCTTGTGTTTTTTGCTGTTTAAAATTAGTGGTCCAATGTTTCGTTTACGCTTCATTGCTCAAACTGAATTGTAGCTTATTCATATATTGGTAACATTCATCAAATTTAATGAGTGTAGCAATTAACTTGCAGCAATTAATTCAATATGTCTTAATAATAATAATTCATTAAACAGAATAATATAACAATTTTGCATGATTTGCATAAGGATAAGGAATTATTTGAAAATAATTTCTGTTGTACGAATACGAGAACGAGTACGCATAATTACCGTACATTGTCTATAAAGTTTTGTTGTAACATTGAAAAAATATTGTAAATTTTTTGCATTGCTATTTACTGTTATTCACGATTTAAAAAATTTTTGTTGCATTCACCATATTGAGTGGTGCTCGTGTCGGTTATCTTCATTTCTTGAACTTCGAATTTATTACTACATTTTTGGTTTATCATAACCAAACGTAACTGTAAATAAAGAAATTTAACATGAATCGGACTAGAAGAAAAATTGAACGCCCAAAGAATCCCTACTCAACCGCTAATATATTTTCGAGATGGAGTTTCTGGTTGATGAGAAAAATATTTCATAAGTGGTGTTTGTGGTGCATCTATGGTTCTTGTTTGTGTGTCGATTGTTGATTGGTTGAGTTTTTTCCGTTTGTTTGTGTTGATTGAGGTATTGTCAATGGAAGCATTTAGGGGATGATATGATGCTGAGGTTGTGTCATGCAGTTGGAATATAGATGTGTCTGAATCTGGAAATATTGATTTTAATAAGGTGTATTATCATTTTTCTATTATTTAAACACATATTTTTTATTAATTATTTAGTTCATGCGATTGATAGAATATATTATAAAATAGTATGGATTAAATTAATTTTATGATGAGTATAGATATTGGTAGATGTATATGTATGATTTATATGTAATAGATCTTCGAATACATATTAACATTAGAATTTTTGTGGATATATATCCAACTAGATTAGGACTTATTTTGATATTTAATGTGAAGGATATTATAATGATATTATGTATAAATTAATTTTATAATATTGTAATGAGATTATTATTATTTAGTAATTTATGAAAGATATTTTATGATTTGTAATAGAATATTGATATTGATAATGTTGGGATTTGTGATACTTACCACATATGGTTATTATTTCATTTTCTGCATCCTGATGATGTGATGAGTTTAACATTGGCATTGGTGGAGGATTAGTGGTATGAATTGGATTTGTTGAATCATTCCTTGTTTGTGATTGATGAAATTGCAAGATTGGTTTGTTTTGTTTCCATTTTTTAGTTTTGCTTGTATCTGGAAATGATTTATATTTTATTATGAAGCTGATGAATTAAAAATTTGAGATTATAATATTTAGATATTTAGGTTTATGTTGCTTTTTTGTGGTTGATATACAAAACGTTAAAATACGTAATTTTGTTTGATTGTAATTGCGATGTATTAGTTAAGTTCTTTTAGTTCAATTGTTATTTAATAGATGGTTGGTCAAGTTTCGATATTCAATTATAATATAAAATATATACATGTTATATTGTGTATAAGAATATCTGGTATATAAGAAATTTTAATCAATTTATTTTAATTAATTGAGTACTATCATTATTTAATTTTTAATATTTGAACTTCAATATTCTAATGTTTACTGGTTTAATAATTTTTAATAATTCGATTTTATTTAATATTAATATTCTAATATTTAATATATTTCATATATATTAAATATATATGAAATATTTAATATATTTTTGTTTATGGCAAAAATAATAAATTCTATAAGATGTCGCAGTTCGCTCTTACACATTTCAGAGCTTTCGTTGAAGCATACCAACATTAGGTGTCCAATGAACACAATCCACATTTTCTACACACCGTATATTTTGTTATTATGATTTTAACAGAAATTAATATAATTCTGTTAAAGAAAGTAAGATCATAACATACATTTGTAATAATTGTTTATATGATGGCTTTACTAGGCAAAGCAAATTGTTGCTAATTTTTACTGCTTTAAGCAGATCAAGTTTTTGTAAAAATTTATTAATGAAAGAAAATGTTTGCTTATTTACTTGAAGAAAACAAGTATTGTAACAAAAAATTATTGTTACTTTTTGTTTTCTCGTTCTGTGTTTTTCAGTAGCATATATTTTAATTTTTTGCTCTTGCTTTTGCTCTTGCTTCGTGCTTCAACAAATCAAACAGCATAGTATAGCAGAGCAACGCAAATTTTGTTTTGTGCTTCTGCTGTCATAAGTGCTCCGTCAAATTAAGAGCAGAAGCAGGAGCAGGAGCAATAATAAAAACTATGAAATAGCATAGCATTTTCAATCACTGGTCGAAAGTTTTCTTCAGTTAAGCAACGTCGTGCAACATCATCGGTAGCGTCGGGAGTTATTGCTCCGTGTTGTTGGGTTTTTGTGCAAAAAAAAAAAATTTTTTTTTTTTTAATTCAAAGTTGATAAATTGTATAATTAAACATATATATAATGATTGCTTTGCTTTAAAATGTGATATTGGTTTAATGTTTAAGTTTCGTGTACGTTAATATCTTTGGAAATTGATTAAAAGCAAAAAATAAAAAAAAAAACACTGAATACATTTACTGGGGATCAATTCAAAATGGAGTAATTTTCCGAAAAGTGGTGTGTATACGTTTTTTTAACATAAAGCATATTTAGCTAAGAATAAACAAAAATTTTACTTTTAATGTAAAATTTTAATAATTAATTTAACTTTAATAGTGGATTTTCCTTATTTGAAATGAATAATTCGTATTAGTGAAATAAATTTCAATCAATAGTTGTGTTACATAAGTACTTTTGGGCATGTTTTATTAGCGTCAGTTTCTGCCTAACTTTCCATAATAGAAAATAAATTTTTGATTCAATTTATAAAATTCTTAACAGAAATATGTTAATTTTCTTTAAAAATTATTTAAATTGAATATTTTTCGACATAAAGTGTTGTTGCGGCCATTTTGATTTTTGCTGCAAAGTATTTTTTTTTTTACTTTTTTTGTTTTTTTATTTTTTATTTTTTATTTTTTATTAATTTTGAAAAAGTGTGAAATTCGAACAGTTTTCTTTTTTCAACGATCAATAAGACGGCCACCGCCGTCACCAACAACGACGTTGGTGACGAATATAAACGAAATCTAACTTTCGTCCGAAGTCGTTTTTTCTTCATATTTTCGTGATGTTTTAGTGTGCGTATGTGTATGTAAAATACGAACAGTTTTCGACTTGGGGGGGAAAAAGAGGAAACACATTTTCCAAATATGAGTGACATCAAGTCCAAATTAGTACATATATTATTAGTGTAATTATGTTTTCAATGTATTAAATTGTATAGATTTAAACAGTTTCTCTTAGTATAAACTTCAATATTTGCGACGTATATATATGTTTTTGCATATTTTTATATTCGCCATTTTAATGAGATACTTAATTATTCGTAAGTGGAAAAGTTTTAGGGGTTGATGTATAAATTAGTGGTTAGATAAAAAAAAATTTCTAAAATACCAAAGATCTTTGCTGGCACTATTATTATGGTCTTTTTTTTTTTGTTGTTTTATTTTTATTGCTCTGCGACATACTTTCTTCTCCAGTTTCGGTTTCTTGATGTTTTTGTACGAAACTTTATATGCGATTTTGAGCATATGGTTTTTTGGTATGTGTTTCCCTCTCAATTTGCGATGTGCTAAGTGTTGTAAGTGTATTTTGCTTGTGTAACAAATACATTCAAACATTGCAGGGCATTTAAACATAATTTAAGATTTTTTTTTTGTCTTCTATAAATTTACTTTCCGAAACTTTATTTACTTTTCCGTGATTTTTCTCTGTATGCATATGTATCATATATATGTGTGTTTGTATGTATGCATTTATCTTATACTGTAGAAAATATATTTTCTTGCTTAATTTTTATTCATTCTACTATTTGTTCTCTCATAAACATACACAAACATAATTTGATGGATTTCATCATAAATGCAATGTTGTCACATTTCTCAAAATACTTAAATATGTGCAGAATGTTTAAAGAGTATATTACATTTAAAAAAAGTTTTTAGTTTTATTAAACCCAATCATTAACATCTATTAAAAGTTTCTTTTGTTTACATTTGCACACGTGCGTAAAAGCTTTAGTAATTATTTTTTTTATTATCTATTTTGTATAACATTAGTTTTTGTTTAGTGTTTTTTTTATTCTGATCACAATAAAAATTTCTCATTACTATGAAAAAAAATACGAAACATACAAATTAAATAAAAACATTCTCTTAATTCAATATGTCTAAATAATAATAATTCATTAAACAGAATAATATAACAATTTTGCATCATTTGCATAAGGATAAGGAATTATTTGAAAATAATTTCTGTTGTACGAATACGAGAACGAGTACGCGTAATTACCGTACATTGTCTATAAAGTTTTGTTGTAACATTGAAAAAGTATTGTAAATTTTTTGCATTGCTATTTACTGTTATTCACGATTTAAAAAATTTTTGTTGCATTTACCATATTGAGTGGTGCTCGTGTCGGTTATCTTCATTTCTTGAACTTCGAATTTATTACTACATTTTTGGTTTATCATAATCAAACGTAACTGTAAATAAAGAAATTTAACATCAATCGGACTAGAAGAAAAATTGAACGCCCAAAGAATCCCTACTCAACCGCTAATATATTTTCGAGATGGAGTTTCTGGTGGATGAGAAATATATTTCATAAGGGTTTGCAAGGACCACTTGAAGAGGAAGAGTTATATCAGCACCGTAAAGACTTAGATAGTGAACGAGTAACTACAAAGTTTTCGTAAAAACAAGACGGTGCAATAATCCGTTCGCGTAGTTTAACTGCTGTGTATTTTATTTTAGAAGATTTAGTGTTTCCAGCAGAGATCGTAGGCAAACGTATTCGTGCCAAATTTGATGGCACCCAAATTATAAAGGTGCATTTGGATAAGAATCTACAAACGACCATTGAGCACAAAGTAAGTGTTAAATAACACTTATTTCATTAAATCTTTTTTTGCACTTGTGTTTTTTGCTGTTTAAAATTAGTGGTCCAATGTTTCGTTTACGCTTCATTGCTCAAACTGAATTGTAGCTTATTCATATATTGGTAACATTCATCAAATTTAATGAGTGTAGCAATTAACTTGCAGCAATTAATTCAATATGTCTTAATAATAATAATTCATTAAACAGAATAATATAACAATTTTGCATGATTTGCATAAGGATAAGGAATTATTTGAAAATAATTTCTGTTGTACGAATACGAGAACGAGTACGCATAATTACCGTACATTGTCTATAAAGTTTTGTTGTAACATTGAAAAAATATTGTAAATTTTTTGCATTGCTATTTACTGTTATTCACGATTTAAAAAATTTTTGTTGCATTTACCATATTGAGTGGTGCTCGTGTCGATTATCTTCATTTCTTGAACTTCGAATTTATTACTTTTTGGTTTATCATAACCAAACGTAACTGTAAATAAAGAAATTTAACATGAATCGGACTAGAAGAAAAATTGAACGCCCAAAGAATCCCTACTCAACCGCTAATATATTTTCGAGATGGAGTTTCTGGTGGATGAGAAAAATATTTCATAAGTGGTGTTTGTGGTGCATCTATGGTTCTTGTTTGTGTGTCGATTGTTGATTGGTTGAGTTTTTTACGTTTGTTTGTGTTGATTGAGGTATTGTCAATGGAAGCATTTAGGGGATGATATGATGCTGAGGTTGTGTCATGCAGTTGGAATATAGATGTGTCTGAATCTGGAAATATTGATTTTAATAAGGTGTATTATCATTTTTCTATTATTTAAACACATATTTTTTTATTAATTATTTAGTTCATGCGATTGATAGAATATATTATAAAATAGTATGGATTAAATTAATTTTATGATGAGTATAGATATTGGTAGATGTATATGTATGATTTATATGTAATAGATCTTCGAATACATATTAACATTAGAATTTTTGTGGATATATATCCAACTAGATTAGGACTTATTTTGATATTTAATGTGAAGGATATTATAATGATATTATGTATAAATTAATTTTATAATATTGTAATGAGA
>NC_051846.1:234647028-234649303 GCF_002237135.1 Teleopsis dalmanni | reverse complement strand
CACATTTTAACATGTACGATCGTAAAACCACCGAATTTGTGATTTTCAACAAGTTTCTCAAAACTCTAGTATGTTGCACATTTTAACATGTACGATCGTAAAACCATGGAATATGTGACTTTAAGCAAGTTTCTCATAACTCTTATATTTTGCATATTTTAACATGTACGATCGTAAAACCATCGAATTTGTGATTTTCAGTAGGTTTCTCAAAACTCTTATATTTTGCATATTTTAACATGTGCGATCGTAAAACCATCAAATTTGTGATTTTCAATAAGTTTCTCAAAACTATTATATTTTGCATATTTTAACATGTACGATCGTAAAACCATCGAATTTCCGATTTTCAGTAAGTTTCTCAAAACTCTTATATTTTACACATTTTAACATGTACGATCGTAAAACCACCGAATTTGTGATTTTCAACAAGTTTCTCAAAACTATTATATTTTGCATATTTTAACATGTGCGATCGTAAAACCATCGAATTTGTGATTTTCAGTAAGATTCTCAAAACTCTTATATTTTGCATATTTTAACATGTACGATCGTGAAACCATCGAATTTGTGATTTTCAATAAGTTTCTCAAAACTCTTATATTTTGCATATTTTAACATGTGCGATCGTAAAACCATCGAATTTGTGATTTTCAATAAGTTTCTCAAAACTCTTAATTTTACACATTTTAACATATTCGATCGTAAAACCATCGAATTTGTGATTTTCAATAAGTTTCTCAAAACTCTAATATTGTGCATATTTTAACATGTGCGATCATAAAACCATCGAATTTGTGATTTTCAATAAGTTTCTCAAAACTCTAATATTTTGCATATTTTAACATGTGCGATCGTAAAACCATCGAATTTGTGATTTCCAATAAGTTTCTCAAAACTCTAATATTTTGCATATTTTAACATGTGCGATCGTAAAACCATCGAATTTGTGATTTTCAATAAGTTTCTCAAAACTCTAATAGTTTGCATATTTTAACATGTGCGATCGTAAAACCATCGAATTTGTGATTTTCAATAAGTTTCTCAAAACTCTAATATTTTGCATATGTTAACATGTGCGATCGTAAAACCATCGAATTTGTGATTTTCAATAAGTTTCTCAAAACTCTAATATTTTGCATATTTTAACATGTGCGATCGCAAAATCGAATTTGTGATTTTCAATAAGTTTCTCAAAACTCTAATATTTTGCATATTTTAACATGTGCGATCGTAAAACCATCGTATTTGTAACTTTAAGCAAATTTCTCAAAACTCTTATATTTTGCACATTTTAACATGTACGCTCGCAAAACCATCGAATTTGTGACTTTAAGTAAATTGCTCAAAACTCTTATATTTTGCACATTTTAACATGTACGTTCGCAAAACCATCGAATTTGTGACTTTAAGTAAATTGCTCAAAACTCTTATATTTTGCATATTTTAACATGTACGATCGTAAAACCATCGAATTTGTGATTTTCAGTAAGTTTCTCAAAACTTTTACATTTTACACATTTTAACATGTACGATCGTGAAAGCATCGAATTTGTGATTTTCAATAAGTTTCTCAAAACTCTAATATTTTGCATATTATAACATGTACGATCGTAAAACCATCGAATTTGTGATTTTCAATAAGTTTCTCAAAACTCTATTATTTTGCATATTTTAACATGTGCGATCGTAAAACCATCGAATTAGTGACTTTAAGCAAATTTCTAAAAACTCTAATATTTTACACATTTTAACATTTGCGATCGTAAAACCATCGAATTTGTGATTTTCAGTAAGTTTCTCAAAACTCTAAAATTTTGTGCGATCGTAAAACCATCGAATTTGTGATTTTCAATAAGTTTCTCAAAACTTTTATATTTTGCATATTTTAACATGTGCGATCGTGAAACCATCGAATTTGTGATTGTCAGTAAGTTTCTAAAAACTCTTATATTTTACACATTTTAGCATGTACGATCGTAAAAGAATCGAATTTGTGATTTTCAATAAGTTTCTAAAAACTCTAATATTTTGCACATTTTAGCATAAACGATCGTAAAACCATCGAATTTGTGATTTTCAATAAGTTTCTCAAAACTCTAATATTTTGCATATTTTAACATGTGCGGTCGTAAAACCATCGAATTTGTGATTTTCAGTAAGTTTCTAAAAACTTTTATATTTTACACATTTTAACATTTACGATCGTAAAACCATCGAATTTGTGATTTTCAATAAGTTTCTCAAAACTCTAATATTTTGCATATTTTAACAT
>NC_051846.1:234633210-234646928 GCF_002237135.1 Teleopsis dalmanni | reverse complement strand
CTGAATCTTGCCGGCGATCACGCATTAATAATAAAATCAATAAAGCAAAGATTTAGTATCGGCATAAATATATTTCGGAGAAATATTCAAAAAATGTACAAATATTGGAACACCTCCGGAACATCATTAGCCTAGCGGAATCACATTTAATTCGTAATGTACTAAGTGAAACGGCATTGAGACAATTACGAGCTGGATATGATTTGGAGTGAATTTAAACGGACAATGGCTAATAATATGCAAATAATGCTTAATCTAATTAATTATAAATTATTTTTACTAAAACACAAGTGTGATTTAATATAAAATATGTTATATCTAATATACTCGTATTAATTTTATATATTTTGAAATATAAATTATGAGTACAAAGAAAAAACATAAAGTCGGTAGGTTTTTCCTTTAATCCAGTTACATGAACTTCAGATTTTTAGGAGTAGGAAACGTTAGTCAATTATTATAATTCCACAAGAAATAAACAAAATAGTTGCAGAATAAGAGACCCGAAAGAAGAGGAACGTTACGTTCAGCAGATGTTGGTCGAAAATCCAATTATTGTCGAACGTCGTGGACTAACCACCAACACCACCTCAGGTTCAGAAGAACCACTTAGTCGTGAGAAACAGTTGCGACCTGCGACCTCAGCGTGCTGAATCTTGCCGGCGATCACGCATTAATAATAAAATCAATAAAGCAAAGATTTAGTATCGGCATAAATATATTTCGGAGAAATATTCAAAAAATGTACAAATGTTGGAACACCTCCGGAACATCATTAGCCTAGCGGAATCACATTTAATTCGTAATGTACTAAGTGAAACGGCATAGAGACAATTACGAGCTGGATATGATTTGGAATGAATTTAAACGGACAATGGCTAATAATATGCAAATAATGCTTAAGCTAATTAATTATAAATTATTTTTACTAAAACACAAGTGTGATTTAATATAAAATATATTATATCTGATATACTCGTATTAATTTTATATATTTTGAAATATAAATTATGAGTACAAAGAAAAAACATAAAGTCGGTAGGTTTTTCCTTTAATCCAGTTACATGAACTTCAGATTTTTAGGAGTAGGAAACGTTAGTCAATTATTATAATTCCACAAGAAATAAACAAAATAGTTGCAGAATAAGAGACCCGAAAGAAGAGGAACGTTACGTTCAGCAGATGTTGGTCGAACATCCAATTATTGTCGAACGTCGTGGACTAACCACCAACACCACCTCAGGTTCAGAAGAACCACTTAGTCGTGAGGAACAGTTGCGACCTGCGACCTCAGCGTGCTGAATCTTGCCGGCGATCACGCATTAATAATAAAATCAATAAAGCAAAGATTAAGTATCGCCATAAATATATTTCGGAGAAATATTCAAAAAATGTACAAATGTTGGAACACCTCCGGAACATCAGTAGCCTAGCGGAATCACATTTAATTCGTAATGTACTAAGTGAAACGGCATTGAGGCAATTACGAGCTGGATATAATTTGGAGTGAATTTAAACGGACAATGGCTAATAATATGCAAATAATGCTTAATCTAATTAATTATAAATTATTTTTACTAAAACACAAGTGTGATTTAATATAAAATATATTATATCTAATATACTCGTATTAATTTTATATATTTTGAAATATAAATTATGAAATAAACAAAATAGTTGCAGAATAAGAGACCCGAAAGAAGAGGAACGTTACGTTCAGCAGATGTTGGTCGAAAATCCAATTATTGTCGAACGTCGTGGACTAACCACCAACACCACCTCAGGTTCAGAAGAACCACTTAGTCGTGAGGAACAGTTGTGACCTGCGACCTCAGCGTGCTGAATCTTGCCGGCGATCACGCATTAATAATAAAATCAATAAAGCAAAGATTAAGTATCGGCATAAATATATTTCGGAGAAATATTCAAAAAATGTACAAATGTTGGAACACCTCCGGAACATCATTAGCCTAGCGGAATCACATTTAATTCGTAATGTACTAAGTGAAACGGCATTGAAGCAATTACGAGTTGGATATGATTTGGAGTGAATTTGTAAAGGTTGAAATTGCTACGAACTAATTTCAACCATACATATACTTTTGTACAAATCTGACGTCAGTCCGTCAAAAGAAAACGCAACACCAACACCGTTGCGGACAACACCAGAAACCAACTCACCCTCAACAAAGTTCTCATTTACAACCTAGAAAGGATAAAATTTATTTAAATATTTATCAAGATCATAATTCAACAACATTACCTGCATTCCATGCGTCAATGAGCCGCGGGCATGACTGGTAAACAAACTTGAAGAAAATAAAAAAATAATAAAACAACAAAACTAAAACTCAACTTGAAATATAAAGAAATCTAATTAAATAAGTGAAGAATATACGCACCTTATTTATTCACGGATCAACGGATTAACAAGTTCACTGGTAAATTAGATCAAATCCTAGTTTACAGGCTAATTTAGTCTACACTGGTCAGTTCGATCAAAGCAGGCAACTGGTCAATTCGATGAAATCCTAGTTTACAGGCTAATTCAGTCTACACTGGTCAGTTCGATCAAAGCAGGGAACTGGTCAATTCGATCAAATCCTAGTTTACAGGCTAATTCAGTCTACACTGGTCAGTTCGATCAAAGCAGGCAACTGGTCAATTCGATCAAATCCTAGTTTACAGGCTTAATCAGCCTACACTGGTCCATTCGATCATTTTCTTTTCTTTTTTTTTGTTAATTATTCTGTTTTTTATCTGGCTCATTCAGCCAACCTATAGGTTTTTGTAACACAGAGCATCCGTAAGGAGAGAAGGAACCCAGGAGAGAACGCGATCCTGTCAGGAACCTTCTCAACATCAGAGTCAACCACATAAACTTGTACAACGATTCAACAAATTCACGACTGTATACTATTGTATACCTTAATTCACCTGGACGCCACAACGAAGAGCGTCAGAATTATAGAGAATTTATTTAACAAAATAATATTTGGAATACCTGTAACTATTGTTTTATATTTAAATAAATAAAGTAACTATTAAATTATTGTATAAAAGTACACTTTTATTTATGGAACAGAATTCAGTCCCGCAACTATAAATTTTATTGCAACGAACCTGGACAGCCGCTTTGCTACCTCAGCAAAACGAAATGACAGAAACCCGGTCGTTACAAGTCGCTTCGTGGTGTTCGGCGAAAACGGTCGTGTAACGCGAAACACTTTTTTCTTATATCCAATATTCATTTTGTAATTTTCTATTAATTTAATTAATCATTCAACTAACTTTCAATTCAATATAATAATGAAGTCCCACATATATTATATATAATTTTATATATTTTGAAACATAATTAATAAACACAAAGCAAAATCATAGTCTTTCAATTTTTCCTGTAATCTAAATTACTAAAACAGTTTTATCAGAAACAAAATATTTTTCACTCTGTTAGTAATGGATCAAGGTAATCAAAGTTCAATTATTTTTCGATTTTTTGTTGATCATATATCCATTGAGAACATTAATTTTGTCTTCACATTCATAATACACATATGTATGTAGTTTTTTAACTAGATTATATTTCTATGGTGAGTGCTTGACTTTAATTATAATATCTATTAAATTTGTTTAATTAGTACAAATAAATTAAATATTTAAATTTATGTAAAATTTTAATTAAATTAATAATTAAGTAAAAAAATAAATATATACATATACGTATATATTACATACATATGTAAAATATTTATATAATATGTGTACATATATTAATAACACTTAATTTGGTTTAGTAGCTGTGGCTCTATTTTCAACACGAGTTGTATCTAATGTAGACTCTGGAGCATCATGATTTGGTGTGCACAGATCAATTACATTTGGGACAAATACAACGTAATCATCTTCGTCAGTTAAGAAGTTTGCAGATGTGTGGCAGATATATCTGAAATATTAACTAATCCGTCATTCAGTTGATCGAAGGATAAATCTCTTCCTGAATTATGCTCGATATTTAACGGGACATTGGGGACGTCGAATATTTTGTCTTATTCCAATTGGTGATGCTAGCCGAGCACTTGTACTGACTTCTGCCTTTAGAGGAGCTTGTTGTCCAACTTCTCCTCCAGTTAGAATATCTACATCTTCTTCAAACACTGTCAGCCCGTTTCCAATCAATGCCATCCAATCTCCCCCCATGGCATCCCCTTTGTCTACTAATTGGCTATGCACAGTTTGCAATCGAGCAATCTCTAGGAACACCATATCTGTACGTTGCAATTCCTGTAATGGATGGTGCCACCTTAGACCTTGCTCTGGATTACGCTCTCATCATGGTTGGAATTCAAATTTCATTGGCACTTGTTGCCAACCTCCACCTATAATTCCACCTCAAAACCGCTCACTCTCTCAACGCACAAGTGTTGTCTCAACAATTAACAGATCTTCTCCTCTTAAAATTCTACAGTTTAACTGCAATGGCCTTAGAGGAAAGATTTCTGAAATCGCAGCATTCATGACTTCAAATAACATCGCAGTTGCTGCACTGCAAGAGACAAAACTTCTGCCCAACTCCACCCTCTCGCCCCCATCAGGTTTCACCCTTATACGTAAGGACCGCCCTAGGGGAGCTGGAGGTGGAGTTGCCTTTATGTTGAGAGATTCATTATCACACAGTGAGCTAATGTTATCCTCGTCGAATGACGAATATTTAGAGGTAATAGGGTTGAAAATTTTCATTGGTAGGTCTTCTAAATTCATAGAAGTCGTCAACATTTACCTGCCACCCAACTCTAGCTGCCCACCGCAGCACTCCCCAAATATTTCTCAATTTTTCGAAGGGGACTCACGTTTTGTATTGAGTGATTTGAATGCGCATCATGATCTGTGGTTTTCTAACCTACCAACCGATCAGAGGGGTTTACAATTGGCTGCCCAAATTGATGATTCTTCTTTTGGTGTACTAAACGAAGATTCACCAACAAGGGTAACGCCAACTTGCTCTAGCTCTCCTGATGTCAGCCTCGCCAGCCCTAGGCTGCTCGCTGCCTCGAATTGGAGTGCGGAAATAGCTCTAAGCTCAGACCACACTCCCATTATTATCTCAATTCCATCGTTCGAGGTTTACTGCGAAGCTGACAAGAAAACCTTCAGAAATTTCAAAAAAGCGAACTGGGCCCTATTCAAAGACATTTCAGAACGCGACTTCGGTAATATTTCTCTGTCCTCTGATTTAAACAAGGCAGAGATACAATTCCGCAGCATTATTATCAAATCAGCTGCCACAGCCGTTCCTGCAGGTAGGATAAAAATAATAAGGCCAAATTTTCCTAGTGACGCTGTGCCCCTTGCCGAAGAACGCGATAATCTTCGTAGATTAGACCCAGCTAATCCTCGCATAGCTACCCTGAACAGTAACATCCGTAAATTGGTAGACGAACATCGCCTTAATAAATGGAAGGAACATTTAGATAATTGCGACTCCCAAAATGGTAAATTGTGGACTACCATTAAAGCATTATCTAATCCTTCACGTCCTAATAACAAAGCGATAACTTTTAATGGGATCACCTTCCCAGATCCCAAGCATTGCGCACAACAATTTTGTCAGCTTTTCGTGCCCAATGCCTCTGCTTCCCATGCTATCCGCAGGCAGACTCGCGCTTTTCGGAAACCACATTCCGGCGACACCACGCTGTTTTCCCCGGATGATGTAAATAACGTGATCAGACACGCCAAAGCCTCGAAAGCGCTTGGGCCTGATGGCATTTCAATGCTCATGCTCAAGCACCTCGGGCCCATTGGTCTTTCAGTTCTGACACATATTTTGAATACCTCCATCTGTTCTCACATCATCCCTAATATATGGAAGACTGGTAGAATTATCCCATTGCTGAAGCCGGGCAAACCGGCTGGCCTAGGTGAATCATATAGACCAATCTCGCTCCTGTCTCCAGTAGCCAAAGTTCTGGAGTCGCTAGTCCTAAAACAGATTTCTCCCTATATTCACCTAGCTCCCCATCAGCATGGATTTAGAAAACGTCATAGTACAACCTCTGCTCTTTGTGAGATCACTTCTCAAATCACTAATGGACTAAATCAAAGTCGCCCGTGCGAACGCACGGTGCTGTTAGGTCTAGATCTTGCGAAAGCATTTGACACAGTCTCCCATAGCACCTTGCTAAATGATCTGGCTGAAACATCTATCCCTGACATCATTAAACGATGGCTCTGCAATTATCTCATTGGCAGATCATCTTTTGTTGATTTTAGAGATAAGATGTCGAAAGCCAGAAAATTAAAACAAGGTGTGCCCCAAGGCAGCGTTCTTTCACCGATCCTTTTCAATCTATACATGTCTAAGCTCCCGGACCCTCCTGAGGGAGTCAGAGTCATAACGTATGCTGACGATTGCACAATCTTTGCGACAGGCCAGGACCCTTCTATATTGTGTAATAAATTAAATGCATACCTTCCTAATATAGCATCTTTCTTGGCTGATAGAAATCTTCACCTATCTCCAAGCAAATCTTCTGCTACCCTCTTTACTTCCTGGACTAAAGAGGTTTCTATGACTCTGCCCATTAATATCGGTGAATTCAGGATTCCTACAACCACCAAACCTAAAATCCTGGGTGTCGTTCTCGACAGTATGTTGACCTTCTCCGCACATGCTTCATCCTTGTGCAGCCGATTGAAATCTCGCAATAATGTATTAAAAGCTCTCGCCGGGTGCTCTTGGGGTAAGGACAAAGAAACCCTGCTGAGCACATACAAAGCAATAGGTCGTCTTATTGCGGCCTATGCAGCTCCAGTATGGACCCCGCAACTCTGCGAGACGCAATGGAATAATATCCAAATTTGTCAAAACACAGCATTGCGAATTGCAACTGGCTACCATCGTATGTCGCATGTTGACCATCTTCATGCGGAATCAAAGTTGCTTCTTGTAAAAGAGCACAATCAACTGCTGTCCAAACAATTTTTACTCGCGTGCCACACAGATGGTCATCCAAATGGCGTCATGGCTAGTAGAGCCCTCCCTCCACGTTGCATCCGTCGATCACTTACCAACTTCAATATCGACCAATATTGCAATGGAGCCTACATCAGTGAGGTCGAATACAAACGTGGACTTATAGCACTCCACACCGATGCAGTGTCTTCTTCAAGACCTAGGTTGGCTCCCAACAAGGTCCTCAATAGGCCTCCGCCTAACATTTCCCAGGATGAACGTAATCTGCCTCGTACGACAAGAACTGTCCTATCTCAATTGAGATCAGGATATAGCCATGTGCTTAACAGTTACTTGTCACGTATTAATACGTCCATTCCTAATGTGTGCCCAAACTGCAGCTCCACGCCCCATGACGTCGCCCATCTGTTTTCTTGCCCCAACGCACACACCAATCTTGGTCCAATCGACCTTTGGACTCGTCCCCTTGAAGTTGCTAGGTTTCTTCGACTGGATCCTGGTTAGGTTCAAATTACTCCCACCCCTCCCCTTTCCCTCATCCCAACACCCACTCCCACCTTTTTCCATTCCTTATTCCCATGTATTCGTCTTGTAATCCTTACATGTTATCTGCTTTCAGGTCCCGGCGGGCTACAACAACAACAACAACTGACTTCGCTTGAACACTGATTAAATTCTTCTATGAGTGCTTGAGTTCTTGGTGAAAATGATGGATGTTCAACCTGGACTGTAGTCCTATTAACAGCTGACGAATCATCTTTATTCGAAGACATCTTGATTTCGATTTTGAATCTGCGTTTAACCGCGCATAAGCCTTGATAAAAAATAGTGCTCCACACATCAATGTAGTCTTTTCTAACCGTATTTCAAAATGATGAGAAGTGCTCTTCCTTTAATTTACTTTTTAATTCAAACAAACGAAATTATTTTCTAAATAAAGTTTTAAAAATCTGCATTAAAATACACTCTTCACTTCACGTCAAACAAATTATTATCATAATCACTTATTTCAGCAAACAAATCAACACTCCTGGTTTAGTATTATATAAAGATTTGGATATAGATATGAATACGAGTATAACATAAATTTAATATTTATAAAAAATATATTACTTTTTAGTATAGAATTCTGGCAACATCAATATTTATTGCACTATTTGGCCACAAATATTTGTTGTTGCATTATTTTTACAATTTTTTTGTAAAAAACGAAAAAAGAAATAAACAAGTAAACATTAACGGCACAATCCTTACAAATAGACAAGTTTGGTTTTTGCTTTTTGTTTTTCTTATGTATTTGCGGTACTTCATTAATATTTTTTTATATTCTGCGTAAATAATTTGTTTTTGTATTTCGATTAGTATTATTGAATATAGACAATTATTAGTTCATAAACAATAAATAATTTATTTTATTTATATATATACTATTAAACATAATAGAATAATAATATAAAAATACTAAATATTTTTCTATTTTTCCTACCTTCAACATTATTATACTTTGCCGTCACCAAATGCACGCACGTATAAGAAAATGCAGAATAATAATAATTAATATTTAAAACACTACACCATTCCATATTTGTTCCTAATAAATAATTTTCTTTATACAAATTATTTATTTTTTTATAATTATTAATAAAACACCACAGAAACACAACCATTAAACTTGAACGCATCGCATAGCTGACTAATGAGCTTTGCTTTCATTTGAAAATTCTCAATGCAATCACATTAATAACGGCTTTGAAAGATCAGCCAAACTGACAAGAGCTAAAGCTTTGCTACTGCTCTTCGCAGGGTTGCATTTCTGTTTAAACTTTAAAGTTAAAAGAAAAGTTGCAGAATAAAAATAATAATTTCAAATGCTCAATAAAAGTCTTTTGTTAAAATTTTTTTATCAATTATAGAAAACAGCAGCAAAAAAAATTAATTAAGGCTAATCATTAATATTATATTAATATCATTATTATAACCATAAATGCCACTGTTTAACAATCATAACCTTATTCCGTAGTTCTAAAACAGTGCTTTGAGAAACCTAATTATACTTCTATATACTTTTATTTATTATGTGAAGGCTATATTGTAAACTTTTAAAATAAAAATCTGTTTATATGAATTTTATATATATTATTATTTATGTTTTAAATTTAGCCGGGCTTTAGGTCGTGGTTTTAAATTTTGTTTTTATATAATAATTTTTATTGTATAAAAACACAAATTTTAAATTAAATAAAATATCACATTTATTACTTGATGTAATATATTTTATTAATTAACAAATATTTCGGTCTACTTTGTAGACCATCTTCATTGTTACAATTAATACAAATACAATTATAAAAAAAGGAAATTAAAATGTCAAAAGTCACATAGATAATAAGACAAAAAACTTTTTATAAAATTTTAACGAAAATGGGAAATTAAGTTTACAGGAAGAATAAATTTTTTCAAAAAGAATTTTTTCCTTATTTTTTATAGTAAATACACTACATAAAAACAATAGAAAAATAATAAACTTAGCAATTAATTTTTAATTTCTTTAATTAAAGATCTATAAATATGTGCTAAGCCTTCCGTATCCCTCTTATGGTTTAATTGTTCACCATCTGGTACGTCAATTATATGCAGCATTTCTAGCAGCATCCTACGTTTATCATTTTTCTCTCGATAAAGGATTTCTACATCTTCGAAGTTTGGAGTATGATTCATTTTCTATTTTCTTAATATGAAATGTTGCTGTCAATTAAGAGATCACGTTTTTTTCAGTTATATATATTTGAATATATATAATAATATATTAAATAAATAATATTCATTTTACTTTTTGTTGATCAATCTTGTGCGTGCTCTGCACAGTTGCGAAAAAGACCCTGGGTTTTATACAATTAGTTTTGGTAGCTAGTGAATAAATACTTGTAGCAATACAAATACAGTCTCCTTAGAATTCACGTTATGTGTTTTGAAATGTACCCGATAGCTCCTTCAGAAGAATATATTTTATACTTCAGTGAAATTAATTACAAAGAGCAAGCAATACAAAGAAAAAAATTATTAATTAAGTTAATATATTTGACTTTTGGCCAAAATCAATCATTTGAGGCCAGTGTAAATGCCATATTAAATAGATAGATAATCACTCAACAACTATATAGGATATGCAAAAATATCTTGCGCACAAATAAAAAAACAAAATCAGAATAATGTAGCATAAATTTTATTAATAAAAAAAAAGATCACTTAAATTATTTTCATAATAATTAATTGTTAATTAAATTTGTTTGTATATTCCGGATGTGAATAGCATCTATTAATGACAACCCTGCTATATATACGAATAAGTACAATATATGCAATATGTTCCATTGAAAAAATATCAAAAATAACTGCAAATACAAAGATGATTGAAAATCTATTTTGACATAGTTTACGCGCTGATTATAGATACATTTTTGATTATTTACTGCACGTTTTTACTTAAATTGTTGTTGCAAGTACAAGAGTTCTATGGTTGTCAAAGTTACTTGTAGCGTGGATGATTATTAGTAGTAGAGGATGATTTTGTTTACTTTCAGATAAATGCAAAATCAGTAAAAAATAATTTCAATTTGCAACAAAAGAACGTTTTTATAAAGATAAGCGGAGTTGAAAACAATTTCTTTATTTGCACTATAGAGTAACGCCTTAGTTTTTCAATTTCAAATTTTTTTCATTTTGTAAATAATTCCTTTGCAGGTACATTTAGAAATAGTCTTCACAGGTTTAAACAATTGACAAAGAAATATTTTTGACGTCATATTATGAAAAATGAACACACTTCATAGGTACCTGATCCTGGCAAGTAACCAGGCACGAAATATATACAAGGAATTCATAAATGCAAAGACTCTAAAAATAAGGTCATAAAAATTATTGCATGCAAATTGGTTTGAGTGGTTGTATTATATCAAAGAACAAAAGTAATTATATCAGCATTTGTCATTGAATTGATTATCAGAACTTCACAAACAATAACAAAATAGTTGCAGAATAACAGACTGGACTCAAGCAAAAATACAGTATAAAAGCACGCACACTATTGAAATAAAGCATCAGTACACGAAGCAATCTGCACGAAGGCACATATAGCAAATAACATAAAATTTGTAAATTACATATATAAAATTATATATATAAATATATAATTTTATTCGTCAAAATATTGAGTAAGCTTCAACGAACCAAAACAAAGTATACCTCACAAGGTTTTAAAGTGTTCAATCAGATTTAACAAATCGCAGCGTCAAGTTTTCGTTTGTCGTTTAAGACGAGTACTGCACCATTTTCTTGTCACATGTATAGCACTACCATTTCGGTACACAATAAAATGTCGAGCAGTTCATCTAGTGATGAAAGTGACTTGCAATACTTCGACCCGTTGGCTGAGGAGATGCGAAACATACAATCGGTGATACACGTTACTAGAGAGAATATTGATGCACTAAATGCTAAATTTGCGAACTTGCAAGAACCACCTGCAATGTATATAACTGAATATCAAGAACTTACATCAAAGCTGCACGAGCTGGAAGCGAAAGAGCAAGAGTTAATGGAACAGCTAAACGCACAACAGGAAGAACATAGCACAGCAGAGCAACAGCTCACACTAAGTGACTGCAATAATCATCCACATTATCAAAATCAAATACAACTACAACAGACCTATCGCAATACCCAACAGCAATATGGGCATGCTACAAGTGATATGACGGATAGCTATATGTCAACAAACAGTAGCAGTCAATGTGGCACTCTAACTCGAATGCCAAAAGTATTATTACGTGCTCACTTACCTAATCAACAACGCACATCTGTAGAGGTTGTGCCTGGTGTACGTTTATGTGATGCTCTAATGAAAGCTTTAAAGCTGCGACAATTGACTCCGGGAATGTGTGAAGTAACAACAAAAGATGGACGGCATATTATATCGTGGGATACAGATATAGGTTCATTGCAAGTGGAGGAGGTTTATGTTAGACTTTTAGAGTTTGTCCCTATTATGACACATATTTCGCATCAGTTTGTGCGCAAGACTTTTTTCTCGTTAGCGTTCTGTGAAGGCTGCCGCCGTTTACTGTTTACCGGTTTTTATTGCAATCAATGTAATTTTCGGTTTCATCAGCGTTGTGCTGACAAGGTGCCAACACTTTGTCAGCAATTTCCAATGGACAATTACTATCAGAGTTTGTTAGCTGAAAATCCTGAAAGCACTGTCGGCATTCTACATCCAGGACGTGGTGGTGCGATTAGTTACCATGGGCGACATCCACGTACTATAAGTCAACAAGATCGCTCAAACTCAGCTCCTAATGTTTGTATTAATAATCTACGTCCTTTAACAGATGCTCAGCGACAATTAGTACAAACGCATGGTCCTTTACGGCAACCATGTAATGATCATTCTAACTCAACTCAGGCATCTCCGACAAGTACTTTAAAGCATGTGAAAAGACAACGAGCGCGTTCCGCAGATGAAAGCAATAAAAATCTATTATCTCCACGTGATGCGAAAGGATCTGAAGAGAATTGGAATATACAAGCAGAAGAGATACTAATTGGGCCACGTATCGGTTCGGGTTCTTTTGGAACTGTATATAAAGCACATTGGCACGGACCAGTTGCAGTAAAAACGTTAAACGTAAAAACACCAAATCCCGCCCAACTACAAGCATTTAAGAATGAAGTAGCCATGTTAAAAAAGACTAGACATTGCAATATTTTGCTCTTTATGGGTTGTGTGTCAAAGCCTTCTTTAGCTATTGTAACACAATGGTGTGAAGGTAGTTCTCTTTATAAACACATACATGTTAATGAAACAAAATTCAAACTCAATACATTAATCGATATTGGACGTCAAGTTGCACAGGGTATGGACTACTTGCATGCAAAAAATATTATACACAGAGACTTGAAATCAAATAATATATTTTTACATGAAGATCTTTCTGTAAAAATAGGCGATTTTGGTCTGGCAACTGCGAAGATTCGTTGGTCCGGTGAGAAACAAGCTAATCAACCCACTGGCAGTATACTTTGGATGGCACCAGAAGTAATACGCATGCAAGAGCTGAATCCATACTCCTTTCAATCCGATGTTTATGCATTTGGTATTGCTATGTATGAATTATTGGCAGAATGTTTGCCATACAGTCACATCAATAATAAGGATCAAATTTTATTTATGGTTGGACGTGGTTTTCTGCGTCCAGATATGTCTCAGGTACGATCCGATGCACCACAAGCACTTAAACGCTTAGCCGAAGACTGCATAAGATTCGATCGCAACGACAGACCACTGTTTCGACCATTACTAAATATGTTGGAGAATATGCTGCGCACTTTACCTAAAATTCATCGTAGTGCCAGCGAACCAAATCTGCCACAATTGCAAAACGATGACTTTCGCTATTTATGTCCCAGTCCTAAGACACCAGTTAATTTCAACAATTTTCAGTTTTACAATAGTGAGTTACAATAATAAAAGTTTCATTGAAAGTTAAAAAAAGAGTAAAAATTTAATCAAACATTTTTCGAAGCCTATGTTTTTTTGTTTGGATTTAAATATTTTAAACTATAAGATCAACAATATAAAATATAGAAGTTGAAACTTAAGAAAGCAGCTATAAAAGACTTTATGCATGTAAATAATGTTATGTTATGTATTTATGTAAAAATAGGCTCTCTTTTATTGTATATG
>NC_051846.1:234598722-234633110 GCF_002237135.1 Teleopsis dalmanni | reverse complement strand
TGTAACATTGTACTACTGCTTAGTATTTTTACATATGTATTGAAAAATATATGAAATGATTGCATATGTTATACAGTTTGCGAAAGAAGATTTGTTTTTTGTATGTAGAATATTTTGCAAAATTGTGTTACTCATGTTCTACAATTTAAATACCAAAATATTATAGAATAGATAGGTTTATCAAAAAATACCATACAACATTGTGTTGTTTTATCAAACTACGTAATTCATTAAATATTAATATTATCTATTAAATCAATATTAAACAGTAACAAATTCATCTAACAGAGTTAAAGGAATTTATGATTATGCTTCAAAAGTAGCTATTGTCAACTTTTTTCTTTGGTACTTGATTTTAATAACTTTTTCATCAATTCATATTAGAAAAATATAAATATTTTGAAAAATTACCGTGTAACATTGTACTACTGCTTAGTATTTTTACATATGTATTGAAAAATATATGAATTGATTGCATATGTTATACAGTTTGCGAGAGAAGATTTGTTTTTTGTATGTAGAATATTTTTGTTGATTTTGCAAAATTGTGTTACTCATGTTCTACAATTTAAATACCAAAATATTATAGAATAGATAGGTTTATCAAAAAATACCATACAACATTGTGTTGTTTTATCAAACTACATAATTCATAAAATATTAATATTATCTATTTAATCAATATTAAACAGTAACAAATACATCTAATAGAGTTAAAGGAATTTATGATTATGCTCCAAAAGTACTTTTTGTCAACTTTTTTATTTGGTACTTAATTTTAATAACTTTTTCATCAATTCATATTAGAAAAATATAAATAATTTGAAAAACAACCGTGAAACATTGTACTACTTCTTAGTATTTTTATATATGTATTGAAAAATATATGAATTGATTACATATGTAATGTTATACAATTTGCGAAAGAAGATTTGTTTTTTGTATGTAGAATATTTTTGTTAATTTGCAAAATCGTGCTACTCATGTTCTACAATTTAAATACCAAAATATTATAGAATATATATATTCTTGAAAGAATACCGTACAACATTGTATTGTTCTATCAATTTTCATAATTCATTAAATATTAATATTAACTATATACTCAATATTTAACAGTAACAAATACCTCTAACAGAGTTAAACGAATTTATGATTGTGCTCCAGAAGTACTTTTTGTCAACTTTTTTATTTGGTAATTGATTTTAATATCTTTTTCATCAATTCATATAAGAAAAATATAAATAATTTGAAAAATTATCGTGAAACATTGTACTACTTCTTAGTATTTTTAAAAATTTATATTGAAAAATATATGAAATGATTGCATATGTTATACAGTTTGCGAAAGAAGATTTGCTTTTTGTATGTAGAATATTTTGCAAAATTGTGCTACTCATGTTCTACAATTTAAATACCAAAATATTATAGAATATATATGTTTCTCAAAAAATACCGTACAACACTGTGTTGTTTTATCAAATTACATAATTCATGAAATATTAATATTATCTATTTAATCAATATTAAACAGTAACAAATACATCTAACAGAGTTAAAGGAATTTATGATTGTGCTCCAAAAGTACTTTTTGTCAACTTTTTTATTTGGCTCTTGATTTTAATAACTTTTTCATCAATTCATATCAGAAAAATATAAATAATTTGAAAAATTATCGTGAAACATTGTACTACTTCTTAGTATTTTTAAAAATGTATATTGAAAAATACATGAAGTAATTGCAGATGTTATACAGTTTGCGAAAGAAGATTTGTTTTTTGTATCTAGAATATTTTTGTTAATTTTGCAAAATTGTGCTACTCATGTTCTACAATTTAAATACCAAAATATTATAGAAAATATACGTTTTTCAAAAAATACCGTACAACATTTTAATATTTTATCAAATTTCATAATTTATTAAATATTAATATTATCTACAAACTAAATATATAAGAGTAACAAATACTTCTAACAGAGTTAAAGGAATTTATGATTATGCTCCAAAAGTACTTGTTGTCAACTTTTTTATTTGGATCGTGATTTTAATAACTTTTTCATCAATTCATATTAGAAAAATATAAATAATTTGAAAAATTGTCGTGAAACATTGTACTACTGCTTAGTATATTTACATATGTATTGAAAAATATGTGAATTGATTGCATATGTTATACAGTTTGCGAGAGAAGATTTGTTTTTTGTATGTAGAATATTTTGCAAAATTGTGCTACTCATGTTCTACAATTTAAATACCAAAATATTATAGAAAATATACGTTTTTCAAAAAATACCGTACAACATTTTATTATTTTATCAAATTTCATAATTTATTAAATATTAATATTATCTACAAACTAAATATATAAGAGCAACAAATACTTCTAACAGAGTTAAAGGAATTTATGATTATGCTCCAAAAGATTTTTTTGTCAACTTTTTTATTTGGTTCGTGATTTTAATATCTTTTTCTTCAATTCATATAAGAAAAATATAAATAATTTGAAAAATTATCCTGAAACATTGTACTACTTCTTAGTATTTTTAAAAATTTATATTGAAAAATATATGAAATGATTGCATATGTTATACAGTTTGCGAAAGATTTGTTTTTTGTATGTAGAATATTTTTGTTAATTTTGCAAAATCGTGCTACTCATGTTCTACAATTTAAATACCAAAATATTATAGAATATATATGTTCTCGAAAGAATACCGTACAACATTGTATTGTTTTATCAATTTTCATAATTCATTAAATATTAATATTAACTATATATTCAATATTTAACAGTAACAAATACATCTAACAGAGTTAATGGAATTTATGATTGTGCTCCAGAAGTACTTTTTGTCAACTTTTTTATTTGGTACTTAATTTTAATAACTTTTTCATCAATTCATATTAGAAAAATATAAATAATTTGAAAAATTATCGTGAACCATTGTACTACTTCTTAGTATTTTTAAAAATTTATATTGAAAAATACATAAAATGATTGCATATGTTATACAGTTTGCGAAAGAAGATTTGTTTTTTGTATGTAGAATATTTTTGTTGATTTTGCAAAATCGTGCTACTCATGTTCTACAATTTAAATACCAATATATTATAGAATATATAAGTTTTTCAAAAAATACCGTGCAACATTTTATTGTTCTATCAATTGCCATAATTCATTAAATATTTATATTACCTACATACTCAATAGTTAACAGTAACAAATACCTCTAACAGAGTTAAAGGAATTTATGATTATACTCCAAAAGTATTTTTTGTCAACTTTTTTTATTTAACACATGATTTTAATAACTTTTTGATCAATTCATATTAGAAAAATATAAATAATTTGAAAAATTATCGTGAAACATTGTACTACTTCTTAGTATTTTTAAAAATTTATATTGAAAAATACATGAAATGATTGCATATGTTATACAGTTTGCGAGAGAAGATTTGTTTTTTGTATTTAGAATATTTTGCAAAATTATGCTACTCATGTTCTACAATTTAAATACCAAAATATTATAGAAAATAAACGTTTTTCAAAAAATACCGTACAACATTGTATTGTTTTATTAAATTTCATAATTTACTAAATAATAATATTACCTGTAAACTCAATTAATAAGAGTAACAAATACTTCTAACAGAGTTAAAGGAATTTATGATTATGCTTCAAAAGCAGTTATTGGCAACTTTTTTATTTGGTACTTGATTTTAATAACTTTTTCATCAGTTCATATTAGAAAAATATAAATAATTTGAAAAACTATCGTGAAACATTCTACTATTTCTTAGCATTTTTAAAAATTTATATTAAAAAATACATCAAATGATTGCATATGTTATACAGTTTGCGAAAGAAGATTTGTTTTTTGTATGTAGAATATTTTTGTTGATTTTGCAAAATTGTGCTACTCATGTTCTACAATTTAAATACCAAAATATTATAAAATAGATAGGTTTTTCAAAAAATGCCATACAACATTGTGTTGTTTTTTCAAATAACATAATTCATTAAATATTAATATTACCTATATAATCAATATTTAACAGTAACAAATACATCTAACAGAGTTAAAGGAATTTATGATTATGTTTCAAAAGTACTTTTTGTCAACTTTTTTATTTGGTACTTGATTTTAATCACTTTTTCATCAATTCATATTAGAAAAATATAAATATTTTGAAAAATTATCGTGAAACATTGTACTACTTCTTAGTACTTTTAAAAATTTATATTGAAAAATACATGAAATGATTGCATATGTTATACAGTTTGCGAAAGAAGATTTGTTTTTTGTATGTAGAATATTTTGCAAAATTGTGTTACTCATGTTCTACAATTTAAATACCAAAATTTTATAGAATATATACGTTTTTCAAAAAATACCGTACAACATTTTATTGTTCTATCAATTTCCATAATTCATTAAATATTAATATTACCTATATACTCAATAATTAACAGTAACCAATACCTCTAACAGAGTTAAAGGAATTTATGATTGTGCTCCAAAAGTACTTTTTGTCAACTTTTTTATTTGGTACTTGATTTTAATAACTTTTTCATCAATTCATATTAGAAAAATATAAATAATTTGAGAAACAACTGTGTAACATTGTACTACTTCTTAGTATTTTTATATATGTATTGAAAAATATATGAATTGATTATATATGTTATGTTATACAATTTGCGAAAGAAGATTTGTTTTTTGTATGTAGAATATTTTTGTTAATTTTGCAAAATCGTGCTACTCATGTTCTACAATTTAAATACCAAAATATTATAGAATATATATGTTCTTGAAAGAATACCGTACAACATTGTGTTGTTCTATCAATTTTCATAATTCATTGAATATTAATATTAACTATATACTCAATATTTAACAGTAACAAATACATCTAACAGAGTTAAAGGAATTTATGATTGTGCTCCAGAAGTACTTTTTGTCAACTTTTTTATTTGGTAATTGATTTTAATATCTTTTTCATCAATTCATATAAGAAAAATATAAATAATTTGAAAAATTATCGTGAAACATTGTACTACTTCTTAGTATTTTTAAAAATGTATATTGAAAAATAAATGAAATGATTGCAGATGTTATACAGTTTGCGAAAGAAGATTTGTTTTTTGTATGTAGAATATTTTTGTTAATTTTGCAAAATTGTGCTACTCATGTTCTACAATTTAAATACCAAAATATTATAGAATATATATGTTTTTCAAAAAATACCGTACAACATTGTGTTGTTTTATCAAATTACATAATTCATGAAATATTAATATTATCTATTTAATCAATATTAAACAGTAACAAATACATCTAACAGAGTTAAAGGAATTTATGATTATGCTCCAAAAGTACTTGTTGTCAACTTTTTTATTTGGTACTTGATTTTAATAACATTTTCATCAGTTCATATTAGAAAAATATAAATATTTTGAAAAATTACCCTGTAACATTGTACTACCGCTTAGTATTTTTACATATGTATTGAAAAATATATGAAATGATTGCATATGTTATACAGTTTGCGAAAGAAGATTTGTTTTTTGTATGTAGAATATTTTGCAAAATTGTGTTACTCATGTTCTACAATTTAAATACCAAAATATTATAGAATAGATAGGTTTATCAAAAAATACCATACAACATTGTGTTGTTTTATCAAACTACATAATTCATAAAATATTAATATTATCTATTTAATCAATATTAAGCAGTAACAAATACATCTAATAGAGTTAAAGGAATTTATGATTATGCTTCAAAAGTAGTTTTTGTCAACTTTTTTCTTTGGTACTTGATTTTAATAACTTTTTCATCAATTCATATTAGAAAAATATAAATAATTTGAGAAACAACTGTGTAACATTGTACTACTTCTTAGTATTTTTATATATGTATTGAAAAATATATGAATTGATTACATATGTTATGTTATACAATTTGGGAAAGAAGATTTGTTTTTTGTATGTAGAATATTTTTGTTAATTTTGCAAAATCGTGCTACTCATGTTCTACAATTTAAATACCAAAATATTATAGAATATATATGTTCTTGAAAGAATACCGTACAACATTGTATTGTTCCATCAATTTTCATAATTCATTAAATATTAATATTAACTATATACTCAATATTTAACAGTAACAAATACCTCTAACAGAGTTAAAGGAATTTATGATTGTGCTCCAGAAGTACTTTTTGTCAACTTTTTTATTTTGTAATTGAGTATTGCCAAATACCCTTCATCAGTGGTCTTGGAAATAATTCTTGTATTTAATTATTCGTAAATAATTATTTTTGAGACTGCAAGTACCAGGAATCGAACTCGGGTCCTGCCAAATGTGAAGCTCAGAATCAGCGCACCTTAAAATATTAATATTATCTATTTAATCAATATTAAACAGTAACAAATACATCTAATAGAGTTAAAGGAATTTATAATTATGCTTCAAAAGTAGTTTTTGTCAACTTTTTTCTTTGGTACTTGACTTTAATAACTTTTTCATCAATTCATATTAGAAAAATATAAATAATTTGAGAAACAACTGTGTAACATTGTACTACTTCTTAGTATTTTTATATATGTATTGAAAAATATATGAATTGATTACATATGTTATGTTATACAATTTGCGAAAGAAGATTTGTTTTTTGTATGTAGAATATTTTGTTAATTTTGCAAAATCGTGCTACTCATGTTCTACAATTTAAATACCAAAATATTATAGAATATATATGTTCTTGAAAGAATACCGTACAACATTGTATTGTTCTATCAATTTTCATAATTCATTAAATATTAATATTAACTATATACTCAATATTTAACAGTAACAAATACCTCTAACAGAGTTAAAGGAATTTATGATTGTGCTCCAAAAGTACATTTTGTCAACTTTTTTATTTGTTACTCGATTTTAATAACTTTTTCATCAGTTCATATTAGAAAAATATAAATAGTTTGAAAAATTATCGTGAAACATTCTACTATTTCTTAGCATTTTTAAAAAATTATATTAAAAAATACATCAAATGATTGCATATGTTATACAGTTTGCGAAAGAAGATTTGTTTTTTGTATGTAGAATATTTTAATATTTTTGTTGATTTTGCAAAATTGTGCTACTCATGTTCTACAATTTAAATACGAAAATATTATAGAATAGATAGGTTTTTCAAAAAAAACCATACAACTTTGTGTTGTTTTTTCAAATAACATAATTCATTAAATATTAATATTACCTATATAATCAATATTTAACAGTAACAAATACATCTAACAGAGTTAAAATGAATTTATGATTATGCTTCAAAAGTAGTTTTTGTTAACTTTTTTATTTGGTACTCGATTTTAATATCTTTTTCATCAATTCATATAAGAAAAATATAAATAATTTGAAAAATTATCGTGAAACATTGTACTACTTCTTAGTATTTTTAAAAATGTATATTGAAAAATAAATGAAATGATTGCAGATGTTATACAGTTTGCGAAAGAAGATTTGTTTTTTGTATGTAGAATATTTTTGTTAATTTTGCAAAATTGTGCTACTCATGTTCTACAATTTAAATACCAAAATATTATAGAATATATATGTTTTTCAAAAAATACCGTACAACATTGTGTTGTTTTATCAAATTACATAATTCATGAAATATTAATATTATCTATTTAATCAATATTAAACAGTAACAAATACATCTAACAGAGTTAAAGGAATTTATGATTATGCTCCAAAAGTACTTGTTGTCAACTTTTTTATTTGGTACTTGATTTTAATAACATTTTCATCAGTTCATATTAGAAAAATATAAATATTTTGAAAAATTACCCTGTAACATTGTACTACCGCTTAGTATTTTTACATATGTATTGAAAAATATATGAAATGATTGCATATGTTATACAGTTTGCGAAAGAAGATTTGTTTTTTGTATGTAGAATATTTTTGTTGATTTTGCAAAATCGTGCTACTCATGTTCTACAATTTAAATACCAAAATATTATAGAATAGATAGGTTTATCAAAAAATACCATACAACATTGTGTTGTTTTATCAAACTACATAATTCATGAAATATTAATATTATCTATTTAATCAATATTAAACAGTAACAAATACATCTAACAGAGTTAAAGGAATTTATGATTATGCTTCAAAAGTAGTTCTTGTCAACTTTTTTCTTTGGTACTTGATTTTAATAACTTTTTCATCAATTCATATTAGAAAAATATAAATAATTTGAGAAACAAGTGTGTAACATTGTACTACTTCTTAGTATTTTTACATATGTATTGAAAAATATATGAATTGATTACATATGTTATGTTATACAATTTGCGAAAGAAGATTTGTTTTTTGTATGTAGAATATTTTTGTTAATTTTGCAAAATCGTGCTACTCATGTTCTACAATTTAAATACCAAAATATTATAGAATATATATGTTCTTGAAAGAATACCGTACAACATTGTATTGTTCTATCAATTTTCATAATTCATTAAATATTAATATTAACTATATACTCAATATTTAACAGTAACAAATACATCTAACAGAGTTAAAGGAATTTATGATTGTGCTCCAGAAGTACTTTTTGTCAACTTTTTTATTTGGTACTTAATTTTAATAACTTTTTCATCAATTCATATTAGAAAAATATAAATAATTTGAAAAATTATCGTGAAACATTGTACTACTTCTTAGTATTTTAAAAAATTTATATTGAAAAATACATGAAATGATTGCAGATGTTATACAGTTTGCGAAAGAAGATTTGTTTCTTGTTAGTAGAATATTTTTGTTGATTTTGCAAAATTGTGCTACTCATGTTCTACAATTTAAATACCAAAATATTATAGAATAGATAGGTTTATCAAATAATACCATACAACATTGTGTTGTTTTATCAAACTACATAATTCATTAAATATTAATATTATCTATTTAATCAATATTAAACAGTAACAAATACATCTAACAGAGTTAAAGGAATTTATGATTATGCTTCAAAAGTAGTTTATGTCAACAATTTTTTGGTACTTGATTTTAATAACTTTTTCATCAATTCATATTAGAAAAATATAAATAATTTGAGAAACAACTGTATAACATTGTACTACTTCTTAGTATTTTTACATATGTATTGAAAAATATATGAATTGATTACATATGTTATGATATACAATTTGCGAAAGATTTGTTTTTTGTATGTAGAATATTTTGCAAAATTGTGCTACTAATGTTCTACAATTTAAATACCAAAATATTATAGAATATATATGTTTTTCAAAAAATGCCGTACAACATTGTGTTGTTTTATCAAATTTCATAATTCATTAAATATTAATATTATCTACAAACTAAATATATAAGAGTAACAAATACTTCTAACAGAGTTAAAGGAATTTATGATTGTGCTCCAAAAGTACTTTTTGTCAACTTTTTTATTTGGTACTTGATTTTTATAACTTTTTCATCAATTCATATTAGAAAAATATAAATAATTTGAAAAATTATCGTGAAACATTGTACTACTTCTTAGTATTTTTAAAAATTTATATTGAAAAATACATGAAATGATTGCATATGTTATACAGTTTGCGAAAGAAGATTTGTTTTTTGTATGTAGAATATTTTTGTTGATTTTGCAAAATTGTGCTACTCATGTTCTACAATTTAAATACCAAAATGTTATAGAAAATAAACGTTTTTCAAAAAATGCCGTACAACATTGTATTGTTTTATCAAATTTAATAATTTAACAAATATTAATATTACCTATAAACTCAATATATAAGAGTAACAAATACTTCTAACAGAGTTAAAGAACTTATGATTATGCTTCAAAAGTAGTTTTTGTCAACTTTTTTATTTGGTACTCGATTTTAATAACTTTTTCATCAGTTCATATTAGAAAAATATAAATAATTTGAAAAATTATCGCGAAACATTCTACTATTTGTTAGCATTTTTAAAAATTTATATTAAAAAATACATCAAATGATTGCATATGTTATACAGTTTGTGAAAGAAGATTTGTTTTTTGTATGTAGAATATTTTTGTTGATTTTGCAAAATTGTGCTACTCATGTTCTACAATTAAAATACGAAAATATTATAGAATAGATAGGTTTTACAAAAAATACCATTCAACATTGTGTTGTTTTTTCAAATAACATAATTCATTAAATATTAATATTACCTATATAATCAATATTTAACAGTAACAAATACATCTAACAGAGTTAAAGGACTTTATGATTATGCTTCAAAAGTAGTTTTTGTCAACTTTTTTATTTGGTACTTGATTTTAATAACTCTTTTATCAATTCATATTAGAAAAATATAGATATGTAATTTGAAAAATTATCGTGAAATATTGTACTACTTCTTAGTATTTTTAAAAATTTATATTGACAAATACATGAAATGATTGCATATATTATATAGTTTGCAAGAGAAGATTTGTTTTTTGTATGTAGAATATTTTTGTTAATTTTGCAAAATTATGCTACTCATGTTCTACAATTTAAATACCAAAATGTTATAGAAAATAAACGTTTTTCAAAAAATACCGTACAACATTGTATTGTTTTATCAAATTTCATAATTTACAAAATATTAATATTACCTATAAACTCAATATATAAGAGTAACAAATACTTCTAACAGAGTTAAAGGAATTTATGATTATGCTTCAAAAGTAGTTTTTGTCAACTTTTTTATTTGGTACTCGATTTTAATAACTTTTTCATCAGTTCATATTAGAAAAATATAAATAATTTGAAAAATTATCGTGAAACATTCTACTATATCTTAGCATTTTTAAAAAATTATATTAAAAAATACATCAAATGATTGCATATGTTATACAGTTTGCGAAAGAAGATTTGTTTTTTGTATGTAGAATATTTTAATATTTTTGTTGATTTTGCAAAATTGTGCTACTCATGTTCTACAATTTAAATACCAAAATATTATAGAATAGATAGGTTTTTCAAAAAATACCATACAACATTGTGTTGTTTTTTCAAATAACATAATTCATTAAATATTAATATTACCTATATAATCAATATTTAACAGTAACAAATACATCTAACAGAGTTAAAGGAATTTATGACTATGTTCCAAAAGTACTTTTTGTCAACTTTTTTATTTGGTACTTGATATTAATAACTTTTTCATCAATTCATATTAGAAAAATATAAATAATTTGAAAAATTATCGTGAAATATTGTACTACTTCTTAGTATTATTAAAAATTTATATTGAAAAATACATGAAATGATTGCATATGTTATACAGTTTGCGAAAGAAGATTTGTTTTTTGTATGTAGAATATTTTTGTTAATTTTGCAAAATTGTGCTACACATGTTCTACAATTTAAATACCAAAATATTATAGAAAATATACGGTTTTCAAAAAATACCACACAACATTGTGTTGTTTTGACAAATTACATAATTCATTAAATATTAATATTATCTATTTAATCAATATTAAACAGTAACAAATACTTCTAATAGAGTTAAAGGAATTTATGATTATGCTTCAAAAGTAGTTTTTGTCAACTTTTTTATTTGGTACTTGATTTTAGTAACTTTTTCATCAATTCATATCAAAAAAATATAAATAATTCGAAAAATTACCGTGTAACATTGTACTACTGCTTACTATTTTCACATATGTATTGAAAAATATTTGAATTGATTGCATATGTTATACAGTTTGCGAGAGAAGATTTGTTTTTTGTATGTAGAATATTTTTGTTAATTTTGCAAAATTGTGCTACACATGTTCTACAATTTAAATACCAAAATATTATAGAAAATATACGGTTTTCAAAAAATACCACACAACATTGTGTTGTTTTGACAAATTACATAATTCATTAAATATTAATATTATCTATTTAATCAATATTAAACAGTAACAAATACTTCTAATAGAGTTAAAGGAATTTATGATTATTCTTCAAAAGTAGTTTTTGTCAACTTTTTTATTTGGTACTTGATTTTAATAACTCTTTTATCAATTTATATTAGAAAAATGAAAATATGTAATTTGAAAAATTAATTGTGAAATATTGTACTACTTCTTAGTATTTTTAAAAATTTATATTGACAAATACATGAAATGATTGCATATGTTATATAGTTTGCAAGAGAAGATTTGTTTTTTGTATTTAGAATATTTTGCAAAATTGTGTTACTGATGTTCTACAATTTAAATACCAAAATGTTATAGAAAATAAACGTTTTTCAAAAAATACCGTACAACATTGTATTGTTTTATTAAATTTCATAATTTACTAAATATTAATATTACCTATAAACTCAATTAATAAGAGTAACAAATACTTCTAACAGAGTTAAAGGAATTTATGATTATGCTTCAAAAGTAGTTTTTGTCAACTTTTTTATTTGGTACTCGATTTTAATAACTTTTTCATCAGTTCATTTAAGAAAAATATAAATAATTTGAAAAATTATCGTGAAACATTCTACTTTTTGCTAGCAATTTTAAAAATTTATATTAAAAAATACATCAAATGCTTGCATATGTTATACAGTTTGCGAAAGAAGATTTGTTTTCTGTATGTAGAATATTTTTGTTGATTTTGCAAAATTGTGCTACTCATGTTCTACAATTTAAATACGAAAATATTATAGAATAGATAGGTTTTTCAAAAAAAACCATACAACATTGTGTTGTTTTTTCAAATAACATAATTCATTAAATATTAATATTACCTATATAATCAATATTTAAAAGTAACAAATACATCTAACAGAGTTAAAGGACTTTATGATTATGCTTCAAAAGTAGTTTTTGTCAACTTTTTTATTTGGTACTTGATTTTAATAACTCTTTTATCAATTCATATTAGAAAAATATAAATATGTAATTTGAAAAATTATCGTGAAATATTGCACTACTTCTTAGTATTTTTAAAAATTTATATTGAAAAATACATGAAATGATTGCATATGTTATACAGTTTGCGAAAGAAGATTTGTTTTTTGTATGTAGAATATTTTTGTTAATTTTGCAAAATTATGCTACTCATGTTCTACAATTTAAATACCAAAATGTTATAGAAAATAAACGTTTTTCAAAAAATACCGTACAACATTGTATTGTTTTATCAAATTTCATAATTTACAAAATATTAATATTACCTATAAACTCAATATATAAGAGTAACAAATACTTCTAACAGAGTTAAAGGAATTTATGATTATGCTTCAAAAGTAGTTTTTGTCAACTTTTTTATTTGGTACTCGATTTTAATAACTTTTTCATCAGTTCATATTAGAAAAATATAAATAATTTGAAAAATTATCGTGAAACATTTTACTATATCTTAGCATTTTTAAAAAATTATATTAAAAAATACATCAAATGATTGCATATGTTATACAGTTTGCGAAAGAAGATTTGTTTTTTGTATGTAGAATATTTTTGTTGATTTTGCAAAATTGTGCTACTCATGTTCTACAATTTAAATACCAAAATATTATAGAATAGATAGGTTTTTCAAAAAATACCATACAACATTGTGTTGTTTTTTCAAATAACATAATTTATTAAATATTAATATTACCTATATAATCAATATTTAACAGTAACAAATACATCTAACAGAGTTAAAGGAATTTATGACTATGTTCCAAAAGTACTTTTTGTCAACTTTTTTATTTGGTACTTGATATTAATAACTTTTTCATCAATTCATATTAGAAAAATTATCAATTCATATTTGAAAAATTATCGTGAAATATTGTACTACTTCTTAGTATTTTTAAAAATTTATATTGAAAAATACATGAAATGATTGCATATGTTATACAGTTTGCGAAAGAAGATTTGTTTTTTGTATGTAGAATATTTTTGTTAATTTTGCAAAATTGTGCTACACATGTTCTACAATTTAAATACCAAAATATTATAGAAAATATACGGTTTTCAAAAAATACCACACAACATTGTGTTGTTTTGACAAATTACATAATTCATTAAAAATTAATATTACTTATATAATCAATATTTAACAGTAACAAATACATCTAATAGAGTTAAAGGAATTTATGATTATGCTCCAAAAGTAGTTTTTGTCAACTTTTTTTTTGGAACTTGATTTTAGTAACTTTTTCATCAGTTCATTTAAGAAAAATATAAATAATTTGAAAAATTATCGTGAAACATTGTACTACTTCTTAGTATTTTAAAAAATTTATATTGAAAAATACATGAAATGATTGCATATGTTATACAGTTTGCGAAAGAAGATTTGTTTTTTGTATGTAGAATATTTTTGTTGATTTTGCAAAATTGTGCTACTCATGTTCTACAATTTAAATACGAAAATATTATAGAATAGATAGGTTTTTCAAAACAAACCATACAACATTGTGCTGTTTTTTCAAATAACATAATTCATTAAATATTAATATTACCTATATAATCAATATTTAACAGTAACAAATACATCTAACAGAGTTAAAGGAATTTATGATTATGTTCCAAAAGTACTTTTTGTCAACTTTTTTATTTGGTACTTGATTTTAATAACTTTTTCATCAATTCATATTAGAAAAATATAAATAATTTGAAAAATTATCGTGAAACATTGTACTACTTCTTAGCATTTTAAAAAATTTATATTGAAAAATACATGAAATGATTGCATATGTTATACAGTTTGCGAAAGAAGATTTGTTTTTTGTATGTAGAATATTTTGCAAAATTATGCTACTCATGTTCTACAATTTAAATACCAAAATGTTATAGAAAATAAACGTTTTTCAAAAAATACCGTACAACATTGTATTGTTTTATCAAATTTCATAATTTACTAAATATTAATATTACCTATAAACTCAATATATAAGAGTAACAAATACTTCTAACAGAGTTAAAGAACTTATGATTATGCTTCAAAAGTAGATTTTGTCAACTTTTTTATTTGTTACTCGATTTTAATAACTTTTTCATCAGTTCATATTAGAAAAATATAAATAGTTTGAAAAATTATCGTGAAACATTCTACTATTTCTTAGCATTTTTAAAAAATTATATTAAAAAATACATCAAATGATTGCATATGTTATACAGTTTGCGAAAGAAGATTTGTTTTTTGTATGTAGAATATTTTAATATTTTTGTTGATTTTGCAAAATTGTGCTACTCATGTTCTACAATTTAAATACGAAAATATTATAGAATAGATAGGTTTTTCAAAAAAAACCATACAACATTGTGTTGTTTTTTCAAATAACATTATTCATTAAATATTAATATTACCTACATAATCAATAGTTAACAGTAACAAATACATCTAACAGAGTTAAAGGAATTTATGACTATGTTCCAAAAGTACTTTTTGTCAACTTTTTTATTTGGTACTTGATTTTAATAACTTTTTCATCAAATCATATTAGAAAAATATAAATAATTTGAAAAATTACCGTGTAACATTGTACTACTGCTTACTATTTTCACATATGTATTGAAAAATATTTGAATTGATTGTATATGTTACAGAGTTTACGAGAGAAGATTTGTTTTTTGTATGTAGAATATTTTGCAAAATTGTGCTACTCATGTTCTACGATATAAATACCAAAATATTATAGAAAATATACGTTTTTCAAAAAATGCCGTACAACATTTTATTATTTCATCAAATTTCATAATTCATTAAATATTAATATTACCTATTTACTCAATATTTAACAGTAACAAATACCTCTAACAGAGTTAAATGAATTTATGATTATGCTCCAAAAGTACTTTTTGTCAACTTTTTTATTTGGTACTTGATTTTAATAACTTTTTCATCAATTCATGTTAGAAAAATATAAATAATTTGAAAAATTATCGTGAAACATTGTACTACTTCTTAGCATTTTTAATAATTTATATTGAAAAATACATGAAATGATTGCATATGTTATACAGTTTGCGAAAGAAGATTTGTTTTTCGTATGTAGAATATTTTGCAAAATTGTGCTACTCATGTTCTACAATTTAAATACCAAAATATTATAGAATAGATAGGTTTTTCAAAAAAAACCATACAACATTGTGTTGTTTTTTCAAATAACATAATTCATTAAATATTAATATTACCTATATAATCAATATTTAACAGTAACAAATACATCTAACAGAGTTAAAGGAATTTATGACTATGTTCCAAAAGTACTTTTTGTCAACTTTTTTATTTGGTACTTGATTTTAATAACTTTTTCATCAAATCATATTAGAAAAATATAAATAATTTGAAAAATTACCGTGTAACATTGTACTACTGCTTACTATTTTCACATATGTATTGAAAAATATTTGAATTGATTGTATATGTTACAGAGTTTACGAGTGAAGATTTGTTTTTTGTATGTAGAATATTTTGCAAAATTGTGCTACTCATGTTCTACGATATAAATACCAAAATATTATAGAAAATATACGTTTTTCAAAAAATGCCGTACAACATTTTATTATTTCATCAAATTTCATAATTCATTAAATATTAATATTACCTATTTACTCAATATTTAACAGTAACAAATACCTCTAACAGAGTTAAATGAATTTATGATTATGCTCCAAAAGTACTTTTTGTCAACTTTTTTATTTGGTACTTGATTTTAATAACTTTTTCATCAATTCATGTTAGAAAAATATAAATAATTTGAAAAATTATCGTGAAACATTGTACTACTTCTTAGCATTTTTAATAATTTATATTGAAAAATACATGAAATGATTGCATATGTTATACAGTTTGCGAAAGAAGATTTGTTTTTCGTATGTAGAATATTTTGCAAAATTGTGCTACTCATGTTCTACAATTTAAATACCAAAATATTATAGAATAGATAGGTTTTTCAAAAAATAACATAAACAAACAGTTGTGTGTTTTTTCAAAATAAACATAATTCATTAAATATTAATATTACCTATATAATCAATATTTAACAGTAACAAATACATCTAACAGAGTTAAAGGAATTTATGACTATGTTCCAAAAGTACTTTTTGTCAACTTTCTTATTTGGTACTTGATATTAATAACTTTTTCATCAATTCATATTAGAAAAATTATCAATTCATATTTGAAAAATTATCGTGAAATATTGTACTACTTCTTAGTATTTTTAAAAATTTATATTGAAAAATACATGAAATGATTGCATATGTTATACAGTTTGCGAAAGAAGATTTGTTTTTTGTATGTAGAATATTTTTGTTAATTTTGCAAAATTGTGCTACACATGTTCTACAATTTAAATACCAAAATATTATAGAAAATATACGGTTTTCAAAAAATACCACACAACATTGTGTTGTTTTGACAAATTACATAATTCATTAAAAATTAATATTACTTATATAATCAATATTTAACAGTAACAAATACATCTAATAGAGTTAAAGGAATTTATGATTATGCTCCAAAAGTAGTTTTTGTCAACTTTTTTTTTGGAACTTGATTTTAGTAACTTTTTCATCAGTTCATTTAAGAAAAATATAAATAATTTGAAAAATTATCGTGAAACATTGTACTACTTCTTAGTATTTTAAAAAATTTATATTGAAAAATACATGAAATGATTGCATATGTTATACAGTTTGCGAAAGAAGATTTGTTTTTTGTATGTAGAATATTTTTGTTGATTTTGCAAAATTGTGCTACTCATGTTCTACAATTTAAATACCAAAATATTATAGAATAGATAGGTTTTTCAAAAAATACCATACAACATTGTGTTGTTTTTTCAAATAACATAATTCATTAAATATTAATATTACCTATATAATCAATATTTAACAGTAACAAATACATCTAACAGAGTTAAAGGAATTTATGACTATGTTCCAAAAGTACTTTTTGTCAACTTTCTTATTTGGTACTTGATATTAATAACTTTTTCATCAATTCATATTAGAAAAATTATCAATTCATATTTGAAAAATTATCGTGAAATATTGTACTACTTCTTAGTATTTTTAAAAATTTATATTGAAAAATACATGAAATGATTGCATATGTTATACAGTTTGCGAAAGAAGATTTGTTTTTTGTATGTAGAATATTTTTGTTAATTTTGCAAAATTGTGCTACACATGTTCTACAATTTAAATACCAAAATATTATAGAAAATATACGGTTTTCAAAAAATACCACACAACATTGTGTTGTTTTGACAAATTACATAATTCATTAAATATTAATATTACCTATATAATCAATATTTAACAGTAACAAATACATCTAACAGAGTTAAAGGAATTTATGATTATGTTCCAAAAGTACTTTTTGTCAACTTTTTTATTTGGTACTTGATTTTAATAACTTTTTCATCAATTCATATTAGAAAAATATAAATAATTTGAAAAATTATCGTGAAACATTGTACTACTTCTTAGCATTTTAAAAAATTTATATTGAAAAATACATGAAATGATTGCATATGTTATACAGTTTGCGAAAGAAGATTTGTTTTTTGTATGTAGAATATTTTGCAAAATTATGCTACTCATGTTCTACAATTTAAATACCAAAATGTTATAGAAAATAAACGTTTTTCAAAAAATACCGTACAACATTGTATTGTTTTATCAAATTTCATAATTTACTAAATATTAATATTACCTATAAACTCAATATATAAGAGTAACAAATACTTCTAACAGAGTTAAAGAACTTATGATTATGCTTCAAAAGTAGATTTTGTCAACTTTTTTATTTGTTACTCGATTTTAATAACTTTTTCATCAGTTCATATTAGAAAAATATAAATAATTTGAAAAATTATCGTGAAACATTCTACTATTTCTTAGCATTTTTAAAAAATTATATTAAAAAATACATCAAATGATTGCATATGTTATACAGTTTGCGAAAGAAGATTTGTTTTTTGTATGTAGAATATTTTAATATTTTTGTTGATTTTGCAAAATTGTGCTACTCATGTTCTACAATTTAAATACGAAAATATTATAGAATAGATAGGTTTTTCAAAAAAAACCATACAACATTGTGTTGTTTTTTCAAATAACATTATTCATTAAATATTAATATTACCTACATAATCAATAGTTAACAGTAACAAATACATCTAACAGAGTTAAAGGAATTTATGACTATGTTCCAAAAGTACTTTTTGTCAACTTTTTTATTTGGTACTTGATTTTAATAACTTTTTCATCAAATCATATTAGAAAAATATAAATAATTTGAAAAATTACCGTGTAACATTGTACTACTGCTTACTATTTTCACATATGTATTGAAAAATATTTGAATTGATTGTATATGTTACAGAGTTTACGAGAGAAGATTTGTTTTTTGTATGTAGAATATTTTGCAAAATTGTGCTACTCATGTTCTACGATATAAATACCAAAATATTATAGAAAATATACGTTTTTCAAAAAATGCCGTACAACATTTTATTATTTCATCAAATTTCATAATTCATTAAATATTAATATTACCTATTTACTCAATATTTAACAGTAACAAATACCTCTAACAGAGTTAAAGGAATTTATGATTATGCTCCAAAAGTACTTTTTGTCAACTTTTTTATTTGGTACTTGATTTTAATAACTTTTTCATCAATTCATGTTAGAAAAATATAAATAATTTGAAAAATTATCGTGAAACATTGTACTACTTCTTAGCATTTTTAATAATTTATATTGAAAAATACATGAAATGATTGCATATGTTATACAGTTTGCGAAAGAAGATTTGTTTTTCGTATGTAGAATATTTTGCAAAATTGTGCTACTCATGTTCTACAATTTAAATACCAAAATATTATAGAATAGATAGGTTTATCAAAAAATACCATACAACATTGTGTTGTTTTATCAAACTACATAATTCATAAAATATTAATATTATCTATTTAATCAATATTAAACAGTAACAAATACATCTAACAGAGTTAAAGGAATTTATGATTATGCTCCAAAAGTACTTTTTGTCAACTTTTTTTATTTGGTACTTGATTTTAATAACTTTTTCATCAATTCATATTAGAAAAATATAAATAATTTGAGAAACAACTGTGAAACATTGTACTACTTCTTAGTATTTTTTAAAATTTATTTTGGAAAATACATGAAATGATTGCACGTGTTATACAGTTTGCGAGAGAAGATTTGTTTTTTGTATGTAGAATATTTTGCAAAATTGTGCTACTCATGTTCTACAATTTAAATACCAAAATATTATAGAAAATATACGTTTTTCAACAAATACCGCACAACATTTTATTATTTTATCAAATTTCATAATTTATTAAATATTAATATTACCCATATAATCAATTATTAACAGTAACAAATACATCTAACAGAGTTAAGGGAATTTATGATTATGCTCCAAAAGTACTTTTTGTCAACTTTTTTATTTGGTACTTGATTTTAATAACTTTTTCATCATTTCATATTAGAAAAATATAAGTAATTTGAAAAATTATCGTGAAACATTGTACTACTTCTTAGTATTTTTAAAAATTTATATTGAAAAATACATGGAATGATTGCATATGTTATACAGTTTGCAAAAGAAGATTTGTTTTTTGTATGCAAAATATTTTTGTTAATTTTGCAAAATCGTGCTACTTATGTTTTATATACCAAAATATTTTAATATATGTAGGTTTTACTTAAGTTTAACTTAGATTAGTTTATATATTTTTCACATTGATTTCGCTTAACTTATTAATTTTAATTTTACTACAATAGTTTGTTTATTATTTCACATCCATTGGTCTTTCTTTACATATTATACAATATTGTGAAATAGGGTTCTACTCGCGCTCTTAGAATTATTTTGACACAGCCAATTTGTACGTCTTGTTGCTATCGCTGCTGCTCACACACTTACTGTAAGAAAATTTATTTCTCCGCTCTGTTCTTTCGCGCGCTGTCAAGCTCAGCGAGGGTTGCCCTGCGCTCCAAAACAAATAAAATCTTAACGCTATTATTACTTATCCTACATTCTCGGCCAGCCTGACAGAAGTTCGCCCCGAACATTCCTATTTGCTTGAAGCTTCCCAGCGCTTCATATATTCGGCTACCGTAACGGTACTGCCGGGTCCCCCGTTGGTCACCTACCTTTGAAACTTTATACCTTCCGTAATTCAGAACCGCTGTAATCCTATAAGGTCCAAAAACCTTCGGTCTTAATTTCAACGCTACTCCATACTGAGTTCTTTTTATCGCGACTAAATCCCCAATTTTATACATAATTTCTTTCTTCTGTTTCGAATTAAACGTCTTCCTATTCTCTTCCTGTATACGTTTAATATTTTTATTTATAGTTTATACTAGAGTCTAACTCTAGTATAAACTCTTCTTCTAAAAGTTTTCTCAAATCTTTATGATAGGATGATTTAATTTCTAGGCCTGTAAGAATACGAAACGGGGTGAATTTGGTGCTACGAGTCGGCGTGTTATTAATTAACTGTTGAACTCGATCGACATGTTTATACTATAGATCTGGCTTTTCTTGACATACCTTAGATAAAAGCGATACTACTACTCTATGGACCCTCTCCTGCTGACCATTTCCCCTAGGTACACCAGTCGCTATTAACAAGTGTTGAATGTCGTTCTCTTGACAATACTTCTTGAACACGTCGGCCGTAAATGCCGTGCCACGGTCAGTTATAATCCTTTCGGGATTACCGAAAACTGATGATTGCTTACGCAAAATATGGACAACTATATCGGTACCTAAGCTCTTAGTTGGGTATAACCACACAAATTTGGAAAAGGCGTCTACAATCACCAGAATGTGATTATATTTCTTCCGGGTGGCCTCTAAAGGACCCACATGATCTAAATGATATGTTAATAACGGACGATCTTCTTTGTCAATAGGCTTAAGGAAACCTTCTTTCTTACCAGACTTTGCTGACATGACCAAACATTCGACACAACCTTGAATTTTCCCTACTTTTGAGCTTAAGTGAAGAATGAAATATTCTTTTTCCACAATCTCTTGGGTTTTCTTGGCACCGAAACGACCTTGCCTATGCGCTATTCGAATAATTTCGTCTTCCATTTGACTTGGGATTACAATTAGCTGTAAATTGCAATTTTTATATAGAATACCACCTCGCACGTAGTAGCCTTCATAATCGCCACTCTCTAGTACTTTCTTAACTGCTTTCGTCCATCAATCATTATTTTGGGCTTCTTTCAACCTGTGGTTAAATGTGTCTTCGATTAACAAACAATGAATTCTGCTTAAAGCGTCAACGTGCTTCATGCGCGTTCCTGGGCGGTGTGCTATCTGATAGTCAAAATCTTGCAAATACATAGCCCATCGTGAAACTCTCAAAGGCACCTCTATTTTATCCAGTGTCTTCGTAAATACAATCGGTGACTATGGTAAAATGTTTTCCCATCAAATAAACTCTCCACTTTTTAGAGCTTGTATGACTGCAAGTACTTCCAATTCGTACGAATGGTATTTTTCTTCAGCTGGAGTGGTCTTTCGAATAAAATATTGGATCGGATGAAATTCTCTATCTTCAGGATCTCTCTGAAGTAACACTCCTACATACCCATACATACTAGCATCAGTATGTACTTCAGTCGCCGTTAACGGATCATATAACTTTAGGAACGGGGCGTGAAGTAGAGCTGTTTTTAGCTGATAAAACGATGCAAGTTCTTCTTCCTCGAATTTAAATTCCACCGAATTACGCAGCAAATTTGTAAGGGGTCTGGCCTTAACGGCAAAATCTTGAATGAATTTTCGAAAATATGACGTTAACCCCATAAACCTCTGCACACTCTTCTGATTTGCAGGTATAGGGAACTTTTCAATAGTACAGATTTTCTCTTTCGACGGCTGTATGGAATGATCATCTATTACATAACCCAAGAAACTAATCTTTTCCTTCAAAAACTGTGATTTAGAAAATTTAATCTGGATACCATTTTTAGATGTGACACTTAACACTAATTTCAACTTTTCCAACACTTCCACTACATCTATGGAAGGAATAACTATATCGTCAACATAGACGATGATGATGCCATCACGAATTAGATTACTAAATACTGCTTGGATATATCTCCCGAAAACTGCTGGGGAGTTCGAAATACCGAAAGGGACGAAACAATATACGTATTGGCCTCTATGAGTAATGAACGCAGTATACTTTCTAGAATTCTGATCAACTGGGACATGGAAGAAACCATTCTTAAGGTCAAGCGTTGTGAAAACGTTTCCCTTTTGCAATCTATCAAGTACGTCCTCCATAAGCGGCATTGGAAAATGATCTCTGACTATCTTTTTATTTAACCTTCGGTAGTCGCAACAAAAGCGTTTAGTACCATCTTTTTTTGAAACTAGGACAATAGGGGTGGTGTATTCCGAAGTACTTTGTATGATGATACCTTCTTCCAACCGGCTTTCAATTTGCTTCTCTACATACTGCTGATCCTCATATGAAATACGCCGTGCTCTCTCATAAACTGGGATATCGTCAGTAAGAACGATTTTCATAGAAACTGGATGACTGCCCGGCCGACTAGGCTTATAACTCTCAACTACATATTTGACCTCTTTTTGTACGTCTGGGTGCAGGTGCGATACTTTCAAATCCAATTCACCCATCTGGTATTCCCCCTCTACCATCAAACATAGACTTTCGAATTCCTTTTGAATTTCTTCCGTCGACACGGTACAAGATTTTACATCTTCCGATATATTTAAGAAGGTTGGCCCCTTTTTTGAAAAATGAATATTAACAAAATCAAGAATATCATTGCCTATAACAACGGAATAATTAACATCGTTAGCTCTAGTGATATGAAAAGTATTTGTGAACTTAAAGTTATCTGCAGCAATTTCTGCTAACACACTGCCTAGAGTAGAAATGGATCTGCCACCAACTCCACGTAACATTTTAGTTCCAGGTCTTAACTCTGAAATACCGACTTTGAGTAAGATGTCCTCACGCAACAGACATACGTCGCTACCGTTATCAATGAGTGCTACCATTGGTACCCCATTGATTTGAACAACTTTACACTTTTTATGATTCATGTAGTGCTCTACATCTTCTTCAATACTATTTATATTTTGAAATCTAGACTTTGTTACTACTTCTTTTTTTTCAACTTTAACTACACATTCGAATGAGCGGTGACCTGTGCCACCACATTTAAAGCATTTAATATTTTCAATTTCAATTCAACATTTATTTACTTCTGCTTCTGAACTTATAGTTGTAACAGAAGGAGGTTTGATGTATACTTATTTTTAATTTAAATTAAAAATATTACTAATTAGATTTAATAAAAATATTAGATAAAAACAAAAAAAAGGTTAAGTTAAATAAATAGTAGGGAAATAATTGTAATTTTGCAAAATCTTATTCGTTTATAATAAATGATCTGATTTTAAGACTATTTACTATATATGTGAATATTGCTTTAGATGATTGCGGATCAATGCAGTTGAAAATGAGAGATTTATTGTCTCTAAAGACTGTAAGTAAGAAACAAAGATGGTGATCTCTTACTGAGGAGTAAATAGGGCACTCAAACATAAAGTGATTCAACGTTTCTTCAGTTTTTAAATTACAAAGTGTACAAAGGTTGTTGATTTCGAGTCTATGAATTTGCCCGTTAATACAAAAACGAGTGCAGTGAGTTGATGACAACCGCAATTGGGCGATAACCTTTGCCATAAAAAATTGCTTACGGTCAAAGAGGTAGCAGGCAGGTTTGTCATCCAGGGCTCTTAATAAATTGCAATTCATGGATTGTGAGTTGGCGGATTTTAGAATGTCTTTGAATTTAAGATATCTATGATAGCGTTCAAGGGCCGTAGTTCGGTTATCAATCCAAGTTGCTGCAGTCGGTGTTTTCCACAAGTTTGTCATATTTACAACTTTAAGAAACTCATTAAATTGTGTAACCCAATTAAATTCGCTTGTAGAAGAATTATTTACGTGTAGGTAAATGAGACGAAGGAGACATTGTTTGGGATATCTTGATTGGTCCATTTGGAGAATTCGTATAATGAAATCGATTGCGCGTTTGAAAACTCTATATGAGATTTTTACAAGGCCTAGTTCAAGTCTAAGTTCTGCATTGTTCGTAGCTTGGGGGAGTGCTAACAAACGTTTGTAGTACGTTGATTGAACGATTTCTAGTGATTCACAGTAACGTAGACCCCACACTTCTGATGCATATAAAAGTGTTACGGATACAGTACAGTCGAAAAGTTTAGCCCGACCTTCCCAAGAATCAGATTTAAATTTACTTATAGTTTGTATTGCCGTACCGAGCGCCATTTTCCCTTTTCTTATGGCAGTTTCTGCTGCACATTTGCCTAATGTGGAGCTTGAGAAATTTACTCCTAAGTATGTGTAGGACTTCACGACAGAAATTTTTTGACATTTGTAAAAGAAATTTTCTGCTATTGGCCTTCCCCCTCTTCTAAAGTGGACAATTTGGGTTTTTTCCGTGTTTACAACAAGTTTGTTTTTTTCGCAGTAGCTTTCAAGTGCTAATAGAATTTTTCGTAAAATAATAGGGGACCTGGCTAGAACAACGGCGTCATCTGCAAAAAGCAGCATCAAAATATCGTGTAGACCATTAATATTGATCCCTTCAATATTTGCATTCCTTAGTTCTTTCTCAAGATCAGCAATAAACAATATGAAAAGGAGAGGACTGAGAATTTCTCCTTGGAGAACGCCTTCAGTAACAGAGATAGGATCGGAGTCTTTTTGTTGAAGTTTGATCACGAAGAAAGCCTTGTCGTAAATAGATTGGAGAATTTTAATTAGGCGCGAACTTATACCTTGCGAATGAAGTTTTTGCCAGAGCAGCATCTGGTCAATAGAATCAAATGCCCTTTTGAAATCAATAAAAAGTCCGTAAGCAGAGTTACTTTTTAGACGTAGATGTAATTGAATTGTTGTTTGAAGAGTAAAAATATTATCAGTACATGATCTTTTTTTTCTAAACCCATTTTGCGACTCAGGAATTTTATTGTGTTGTTCCGCCCATGGCAAGAGGCGATCATGCAGAATATGGGTAAAAATTTTTAAGATAATATTGCATAGAGCAATGCCTCTATAGTTTTCGGGTGAGTTTATATCACCTTTTTTGTGTAACATAACAAGTACGGATCGTGACCAAGAAGCTGGTGTGCTTCCAGTTAAGAGAATGTTATTGAATACAGACTGTAGGATATAAATCCATTGACTAGATAAATTCTTAAAGAACTCTGCCGTAATCGTATCTTCGCCTGGAGCCTTATTGATTTTGATTTTATTTATTGCTGTTTTTATTTCAATTATTGTTATTTCCGAATCCAGCGCTTCGATAAAGTTTTCAGACAGTATATGTTCAATGGTAGGACGAGGTGGATAAATTTGTTCGTAGAAGAATTTCCAAACAGAATTTGGTATGGGGTTGTTGACAAAAGGTTTTCGATTGTACGATTTAATAAGATTCCAAAAGTCTTTCGAACTTTTTACATTAAAGAACTTATTTTTGACCTTAATTTCATATTCCGTTCTTTTTTCAGACAGCATTTTTTTGTAATTTGCTTTTAAAACAATGTATACCGTTTTGGTTTCAGGTGAAAAGCTTTGACGCTTGCACTGTTTTAGGGCATGATTTAGATTTTTCTTTGAGGCCCGTAGCTCTGAGTCAAACCATGGCTGAGAAGTATAATAAGGAGGCATAAAGGATTTTGTAATTACCATTTCTGATGCTTGAGCTGATTTTTGTATGGAGGATATGATTAGATCACTTTGTTGGTCAATGGATAAAGAACAGAAGTGATGATTCATGTTTAATGATTCAAGACAACGGTTCATGTGCATTGTAAAAATGTCAAACTTTTTTGTATCCCATTTTAATCTGGTTTGCTTACAAGAAGTTACATTTATACAATTTACATATATTACTAGTGCCGATAGGTAATTCAAGTTTTAGGATTACCGGGAAATGGTCTGAGCCAGAAGCAAGCGCTTGTACTTCTAGGCTTTTTATAAATGGGATTGCAGCGACGTTGACCAAAATTAAATCAATAGTACTGTTTCCATTTTTGTTTGAAAATGTAAAACTTGCTGGGATGTCACCGTCTGTGCAACCGTTAAGCAAAATAAAGCCATTATTTTCTATAAATTCTAATATATTTTTACCACGCGTATTCAAGATTGAATCAAGAGATCTTCTTTTAGATATGAAAATAGAACTAATTTCAGATAAGAATTCTTGAGCACCCTCTTCACCCACTCTAGCGTTGAAGTCACCACCTATTATTAAAGGGATCCCTGCATATTTTTTAATTATTTCATCGATTAATGGTTGAAGCAATTCTAAAGCAATATTTATATCATAATGTGGTTTAATGTACAATGAACCTAAAATAAAATTAAAATTATTAATACAATAAAAGTTGAAAATCCACAAATTTGTTTTGCTTATTTCGCAACTTTTTGCTAAATTTTTTTTAACTAGAGATACAATACCACCACTAGCTCTACCAGTGGACTTTTCCCTTGTTGCTGAGACTGTCAGTGCATCATAGTTGCACCAAGGACTAAGGCTAGTATTGAAAGGTGTTGTTGACCAGGTTTCATAGATAGATATGATCTGCGAGTCAGCAATTTTTGGTTCGTTAAAAAGATTTGCAATACCGTGTACATTCCAAAAAGTTATTTGAAGCTTAAAAAGATTGTATGTAGATTCTGTATTCCATGATGTTGATGGAGCTTCCTCTGTAGTTGTTGTTAATGTGTTGTATTCGTTCTTTAGTTTTTTGCCATATGGTTGTTTTGATCTATCTCATTCATGATGCTTAATAAGTTAAGATTAAGGTTTTCAAGTTTGCTTCCATACATAAATTTGAGAGTAGTAGTTGCCTCTTCATTGCCACACTTTAGGATTCCATTTTTGTTCCATTTGCACCACTTGTTTCCAATGCGTATTCTATCATCTCGAACGAGTACCTTATGCGAACGATCTATCGAGAGAATTTGTTTCCTTATTAAAAGAAGAGCTTTTCTATGCCGTTGTCTGTCTTTGTTCAGGTCTTTTTCAATTCTAATCGTAGAGTTTGCAAGTTTGTGTATGTTTTGGAAAACTAGGCCAATCGATTCTTCTGACGTCATCTCTGCCAAGACGTTGATTTTATTTTCCCGCTGTGATATGACTCTAGCTTTACGGACTACAATGTTTATGCCAAGAGTTTCTTCACACAGTTTTGTGACAGCTTCCTTGGGTGGCAGCTGAACTGTTAGGCCTTTGAAAATTAGGTTTTTCTCCTTATTGGCGTCAATTAGCCGCATCAGCTCATCGTGGTCGGTTTGTTTTTCATGCTCCAATTTAATTATTTTTTCTTTTAAAGTTTTATTTTCTTCTGAAAGCTTTTCGACTATATGATTAAGGCTGATTATATTTGTGTTGACAGCCTCTAAATCGGATTTAGTAGCAATATCCCTCAATTTCTCATCTAGAATGCTCACCATTGTTTTTTGTATGTCCTGTAAAAGCTGCGTCACATCCATACTGCCAACAGATTGTAGGTCACCTTTATTAGGTGACACCTCTGAGATAGTACGTTTTGCTGCTGGGCCAGACATTGTATCATTCATTAATTTGGTGGATTTGGATGGAGGGCTTCTTTCAGTAGGCATTATATTTTTCGTGGTCAATTTCTTGGCAAGAATCTTTTTAGATTGTTAAATGGACGCGGTTTATAACGAAGATTATTAGATTTCTAAATATGTTTTTAAATATTGTTAACCAATATTTAATTTATTAAATTTAATTGTTTACTTTCCGCACTCTGTATTTTGCAACCGGTCACTTCGAACGTTCAATTCAAACTCATATTTATAAAGTTTCAAACACAAAGATATATTTGCAATTAGTTCAATTACAATTTTGTAAATCCAAAATACTACAATATAATTTGTTAAAATGAAAAAATGTGATTTTAAAATTTCGTGTAAAAAAATTCAAAAAATAAGCTAAATTAAAATATTGAATTTTATTGTATTAAATATTATAAGCATTTTAATTTTAATTTCGTTATTGTTTATTGAGAATTGATATAATTATTTATTGTTCTATCAATTTTATTAATTTATGGAAAATAAAGATTAAAAACAAAATGCTTTATTTTCTCTTGTTTATATTAAAAAATGTTCCACTTCTTATTTATTTTCCATTTTTTAGATGCTTAGTGATTTAGTTTTGTTGATTGGATTATCTTGTTTTGTTGTGATATTTTAAACTTTATTGCTGTATTTTCTTTATTCACTCATCCTCTTTGATCTCAACATCACTCATCTCATTTTTATTCGCTCGTCTCACTGTTAGAATATTCTCCGCTATTCAAAACTTGTTTTTTTTAAAAAAAAAAATTTTGTGCGCGCACTTTTGCTTTATGCAATAGTATGGAATTTATATTATAAAATGTACAAATTTACTAAGATTACACTTGTAAAATTAATTAAGAAAATTATTAACACTTAAATAATTTATAAAATTTATGAAGGTTTAATAAATTTGTTTTTTCTTTTTTTTTTTTTAAAAACAAGCACCAATGTTTACATTCCGCTCTCTGTATTTTTGCAACCGGTCGCTTCGAAAGCTCAAATCAAACTCAAAAAGCATTTAATATCTTTACTAAAACATTCTTTTGCTAAATGGCTACTATCGCCGCATTTATAACATTTGCGGATGTCTGTCTTGACCCTCTTATACTCTTCAGGACCTTTTTTTACCTTTTCCGAATCAACGCTACTACGGAGAGGTCCTCGTATTTTTTCGTAAACTGGGATTAACGTCTTTAGGTGGGCAATTGATGTTGCCTGATACAGGATGCTTTTATTTTGGCGACTGTCGTTAATACCGTTTATAAAGTATGTCACTAACTTTGCTCGTCTATACTTATAGTGTAACTAATTTCTTGTAAGCTATAGAGGTATTCACGTAACGTTTCGTTATTTCTCAACCGGCTGCTTCTTAGAAGTTGATGCACTTCTGCATCTGAAATGGTTTTTTTAAATTCACTAACGAGTGCCACCTTCAAAGATGACCAATCTTTAATGTTCGCTTGACAGCGGATAAACAACCTTGCAGCACCTTTCAGTAACTGTTTACCATATACGTATTTTTGGATGTTATTCCAATTGAACGTAAAAGAGTTCTCTTCGAATTGTTGTAACCACTTTCTAACATCTTCACTATCGCTACCAGAGAAATCAGTGAAACTTTCTTCGACATCTTTTAAAGTGAAATAACACTTTCCTTGCTCAACTACATTGCAAGGGTCACTGTACTCTGAACTTGTCTCTTCGACTTCCCCTTCATCTTCAACCAATTGTAGATGAGTTAACAATCTATTTTGGAGCTCAAGTTTTCTGCCTGTAGTAACAAGACCCGTCTCCCTGAGCTTGTCGCACAATTCACCGACCCTGAGCAGCATCACAGACGCGACGTCCATTATTCTGGCTTTGACAAATTAATGTTAGCAAAATATATTACAAAATATCTTAATATGGTTACCAATAATTAGTAATTAATAAATAACAATTGACAATAACACTGGTCAACAAAGATTTTGTCCTAGAGACGTTGTTAAGAGATCCTAGACGTATTTTTCGTGCTGATTCCGAATCTGTATTTAGATTCTTTCTATCACGTCTAGATTCTTCAAAACAGTTGAATGTATATTTTTGCTATAAAGTCATAATTTACCTACTGCTCAAAAAGTATCCGGATTTTGTTGTTTGTTAACTACTTTTTAAGTAATAGACCTTTTTCAAAAATTTTTCTGTTATGTTGGTACACCCTTTCTTGACATATGATACAAATTTCAGCGCCATTTGACAATTAGTTTGTTTACAGCAGCTGTTAATGTGAGACTACCTCAAGTGCATTTAGCGATTTTTACTATGGAAAATACGGCACCATTGTCAACGCTCAGGCACCTTCGTAGTAAGCGTTTTGAGTCGATTGAATCGGTAAAAGAAAATTCGCCGAAGGAACTAAAAGCCATACCTTCACGGGCCTTTGAAAAGTGTATGAAAGATTGGGTTAAGCGTTGGGTATTTCATTTATATATGATATATATAGTATACATTATTTTCGTGATGTAAATATATGTATATAAATAACGTGATTAATAAATATGTATAAATAATAATATTACGATTTTATAAATCTGATGGACCTCATCTTATAACGCAAGACGATTTAAACGATCTAGTGCGCGATTTAAAGTTGTGCAAAAAGAAGTGTGAAAGGATCACGACTAAAGGGTTGGAAACTGTTGGATCCAAAAACTAAAATTTCTATGTATCGATCTCGCCATGACGAAATTAAATTATTCTTTTCTCAAAAAAACAACCTTATTTTTTGCAATGATGTTCTATCTGTTATGGATACCCTTAATTTTGAATACAACGATGATGATTGGCGTTTGTTCATTGATTCTTCTAATGTCAGTTTAAAGGCTGTTCTCTTACATAATGGAAATGAAATTCCCTCAATACCGTTAGCCCATGGAACTGATATGAAAGAAACTTACGAGAATATGCAGTTTCTCTTAAAAAAAATTCACTACGAAAGATATAGGTGGAAAATTTGTGGTGACCTAAAAGTTATTGCAATTTTACTAGGCTTACAACTTGGTTACACGAAATATTGTTGCTTCATCAGCGAGCGGGATAGCAGAGACAGAAAATTGCATTACTTGAAAAAAGATTGGTCACAACGTAAAGCACTCGTTCCTGGAATCAAAAATGTCCTCTTTCAGCCTTTGGTCGATCCTAAAAATATTCTTTTGCCACCTCTGCACATTAAATTAGGACTTTTTAAAAATTTTGTTAAAGCCATGGATAAAAATGGTGGTGGTTTTACTTATTTGAAGCAAAAATTTCCTGAAATAAGTGAGGCAAAGATTAAGGAAGGTATTTTTATTGGGCCACAGATTAGAGAACTGCTGAAGGACTCGGAATTTCAACAGCAATTGAGTACAACAGAAATTAACGCGTGGAACTCATTCAAAAATGTAGTTGAGCATTTTTTAGGAAATATGTTGGCTGAAAATTATCGCGATCTGGTGGCTAATCTAATTAATTCATACCAAAAAATGGGCTGCAATATGTCTTTAAAACTTCACTTCCTACACTCTCACCTGGACTTTTTTCCACCAAATCTTGGCGCCGTTAGTGATGAACATGGCGAGCGTTTTCACCAGAATATTTTACACATGGAAAAACGCTACAAAGGAAATTTCACTAACATGTTAGCAGATTACTGCTGGACACTAAAAAGGGACTTACCAGATGCTCAATATTCGAGAAAAACATAAGTAAGTACCATTTTTTAAATTCACGATTTATTTGCTGAAACCCCTTGAATCACCCGTTAATCCGGTTGTCTAAAGAAAACTAGACGTGATAGAAAAAATCTAAGTCCAGATTTGGAATCAGCACGCAAAATACCTCTAGGATCACCCAACAACATATCTAGGAAAAAAAAAATTTTTTTTGTTGACCTGTGTAATTAATTAATAGTCCTTAATTCAATATTACCGAGTACTATTACTCTTTTGATTTTAAATGTATAAATGTTTTCAAAATATTTCTGCACAAGTTATATCAAACAACACGATCGTTTAGTCTATTACTCTACAAAAATTAATTAAATATTCAAAATAATTATGAGAAAATAAAATGGGATAAAGCTCCTTTTCCTTTTCGTTCTTCTGGTCCAGTGATCAATGCTTCAGTTTAATTTCTCCTACCACTTATTGAGTTGAGTTGTGATTATATTTTTTTTTTGTTTTGACTTACGGTTTCACTCCCAACTGTTTCTGCAGCTACCCTCGGTAGTCACTGCTTTCTCACCAGCTTTGACTTGAGTTCAACACGCACAACTGCTACTACGACGATATTTGCACGACTGCTACTCTGACTTGACTTCAGCACGAACAACTGCTACTACAACGATATTCGTACAACTGCTACTCTGACTTGACTTCAACATGAACAACTGCTACTACAACGATATTCGCACAACTGTTACTGTCTGTTTTCACTGCTTCCCACCATGTGCACAACTACTTCCGTTCACTATACAAGCATTTGCACTACTCTCCATACACGATATACATACAACTCTATCTCGTTTGTTTCTGCAGCTACTCTCTGTTCTCACTGCTTCTCACCGCGTGCACAACTACTTGCGTTCACTCTACAAGCATTTGCACTACTCTCCATACACGATATACATACAACTCTATCTCGTCTGTTCCTGCGGCTACTCTCTGTCTCGTTGCCGCCTCGTTGATTTGTTGCTTGTTGCTTTAACCGTACAAAATAAATGAAATGAAAACTCAGCGTGCACTTGAATGGTACGCTGCAATTTGGTGACTGCAAACCCCGTTCGCACTATTCACTGTCTCGTTGCCGTCTTGATGCTTGTTGCTTTAATCATACAAAATAAATGAAGCAAAAACTCTGCGTGCACTTGAATGTTAGGCTGCAATTTGATGACTGCAAAACCCTTTCGCACTATGTCAAAGATTTCACACTACAATCCAGGTTTTCAATATAGTGATTGAACAAAGATAAAATCCCGGTTGAGCCCCCAAAAACTTGTAGGTTTCACTTAAGTTTAATTTAGTTTAGCTTATTTATTTTTCACATTGATTTCGCTTAACTTATTAATTTTAATTTTACTACAATAGTTCGTTTTTTATTTCATTTCCATTGGTCTTTCTTTACATATTATACAATATTGTGAAATAGGGTTTTACTCGCGCTCTTAGAATTATTTTGACACAGCCACTTTGTACGTCTTGTTGCTATCGCTGCTGCTCACACACTGACTGTAAGAAAATTTACTTCTTCGCTCTGTTCTTTCGCGCGCTGTCAAGCTCAGTGAGGGTTGCCCTGCGCTCCAAAACAAATAAAACCTTAACGCTATTATTACTTATCCTACATATATATATGTTTTTAAAAATATACTCTACAACATTGTACCATTTCATCAAATTTTATAATTAATTAAATAATAATATTACTTATAAACTCAAAATATAACATTAACAAATACCTCTAACAGAGTTAAAGGAATTTATGATTATGCTTCGAAAGTAGTTTTTGTTAACTTTTTGTTTGGTACTCAATTTTAATAACCTTTTTATCAATTCGTATTAGAAATATAAATATATAAATAATTTGAAAAATTAACGTGCAACATTGTACTACTTCTAAGTATTTTTATGTATATATTGAAAATATATGAAATGATTGCA
>NC_051846.1:234584491-234598622 GCF_002237135.1 Teleopsis dalmanni | reverse complement strand
TACGATCACTTTCATAAGTATTTAAATGCTATTGTGATATTTCAATCATTTAATATCTATAGGCATATATATATTCCTTGGTAATGAAATTTTTAATAAAACTCGAACATTTTTATTATCTCCTTTATGTGATGTAATAAAAATATTTATGTTGTAACCAAACAATTTCTTTAAATATTTCCTATTAAATAGTTTTTTTCTTTTGGAATACGACTATCCTAGTCGATCCTTCAATGAAGTTATTGTTTCAGTTTTATGACGTCGTTAGTCGCCATGTAAAACGTATGCCATAATAAATAATAACTAACGTAATAAAAATAGTTTATAAATTTTTTGTTGAAGATACTGGGAGCTCATGACTTCACAGTAGCAAACTGGGCGATTTTTATTGCATAAACATGTCTAATAAACTTAGTTAATTTTATTTTCTCCATATCTTCGTGCGGTAAAAGTTTGTTTACCTTGTCTCCTGAAGTGCACAAGACACAAGGTCTTGCGGAGATCAGTCATTATAAAATTGTTTCCTATAACGATTTTCTTCTATTTTTTCTTCGAAGTATTCGTTTTGAGTAACTTTACTTCATTTTCACGGTTTGTTGGGTATTTGGAGTCTTTAAGTTGAGTTTGAAGTTGACTTAAACGGGCACATTAAAATGTTATTATTCGAATGACTTTTACTTTTGTTTTAATCTTGACAAATAATGAAGTGCACAGAATGTAAGAAAGTAAAATGTACTTAATGACAATTAAAAAGCGATAAGTTGCTTTCTTCAGGCACTTTTTTATTCAAAGCATTTCACAAATGACATGTTTTTCGAGTTTTTTTTTTTTATTTTTGCGACTGTGCGTCTGTTTTGGCGCTGGTTTTACACTTAGAATAAATATCTGTAAATCTTGTTTAAGCGGGCCGTCTAATGATTTGCTTTCTTTTTGCAGATTTCGCAGCGAAGATGAAAGCTGGTCAGTCCATACGTTGCCTATTTTGGGCAGTTTTGTATTGCGTTCTTTACTTGGTGACAGCATCTGAAGATGATGTTATGGATTTTGATTTTTCCGACTTAAAAGAAATCGACTGGAATTATAATAATGAAAATGCTAGCAACGAGATGACAACAACGAGTGATAAAAAGGTGCAAAGTAATTATATTACCTTTGATGATTTCGATGATGAGGATAATCAAGTGAATCTGTTTGATTGGCGTGAAAAAATATTGAAAATGGCTTTATCAAAAGCATTAACGAACGCTAGTTTAAGACAAAAGTTTGTAGAAGTAATGCCCATATTACGTGTCCTGTCCTCACCACAGCGACTGGCTTTATCTGCACTCATATCAGCACAAATTAATGCAAAACAAGGTCAAGAATTAAAACTGGAGCAGGTAAGTAGAAATGAAGAAAATGTGCATAAAGTCAATGCTTTTGTATTAAATGAGTAATGAATGTAGATACTTTAAAACATTAGATCAACTCAATTCCATGAAATATGTTTGATTTTGAATTATAGTAAAAAGACTAAAATAGATTAAAAACTGTGGAAAATGTATATCCTTTAAATTAATTTGAAGAATATTATATTTAGAAAGGTGGGTAGATATCAGCTTTTATCGATGTCCATAATTTGGGAACCGATGCATATTCCCAGTGATATATGTAATATAAATTGCAAGTGCATCACTGAATTTCAATTTTTCATAAAAATTGCTAGTCTTAAATAAATGTGAAGTGTTTAAGTTCAAATCTGCAACCGGCTTTTTTTTTAGACATCTGGGTATCTGGCAGTAATGGGTTAAAGTTGAAAAGTTGGAATTAGTAAAATTTCCTGATTATTTATGTGATGAGATATTAATTCGTGTCTTCAGCAAACCTGCTACAAATAAAAAGACAAACGTTTTTAACTAAGGCATCTTTTCCTAGTTTCCTTTTCCTTTTTGTTTAATGGAATCGTATTTTTAAATAATTTTTGAAACCACTCTGTATGCAAAATCTCTTATTACGAAATCTTTGAAGCATCGTTCCTTTTAAAGGGGAAGGAAATATGGAAAAGAATTTTTTAAGTTATCTTTCGTGAACTTTAAATAACTATAAGTTGTGATTAAAATTTTCCCGAGATATGACTGTCATAATAAGCGACTAAAATTCAATAGTTACGAGTCGATACTGTATGGAGTATAAATTCTAGACAGAGAGCTTCACTTGCGGCAACCGGCAGGAGAAGTAGATCTGGAACTATGAGGGTCAGGGTCTGCAGCTTCTTGACTACTAAAGGTTGACTCCATTAACGGGAGTATCTTGTTGGATACTCCATTTAATTAATGACATTCGCTGTGGAGTGTCCAACCCTGTGCTATGACAGCAGTGGAGTTAGCACTCTGTATCTCCAAAAGAGGAAACTATATTTATATATATATAGCATCTATTGGTACCGGCGGAATTCTTTGAAGATTCATTATTTTTAATAAACAAATTATGGATTAATCACGAAGATTTTGTGGACTCTATTATCTAGATTATATAGGGAAGGAACAAAAGATCAGTTCACGAATTTACTGAAGTAATAATCAAGCACTTTGCAAGATGAGCAGTTAGCGAAAACCATCTTTATGGTCATTATACTTTTGTCCAGGACTGCAGATAAATTATCTTCTTTATCTCTATGAGATTATTTCCTAACTTCTCTAGCTTCTAGTAATGTTTTCAAGTGTTTTATATTGTTGTCTCAATGTTCAATAATTTATTTCTTATATCTAATTAGATTCAAAATATAGTATTTTACACTAATTTTCATTCACATAACTTTTTATATAGCCGTCATAATACTATAAATGAGACTATGTTAAGTTTCTCAAAATATTCTTAATATAATGAAATAGGTGTGAAATATTAAGGACAGATTAGGAAGTGGCAAATCGGTTTCTATTAAATCCAATGATATCCATAGTGTTGTCTTATATTCCAACGCTATTGTTTCTTTTTGCTAATTCAAAGGTATCAAATGACCTTCAATGTATCTTCTCAGTTCATGCATACCTATACATGGTATTTTTATTATACTGTGCTTATATCTAAAATTATCGTAACAATGGATATGGAATGGATTTTTTTATAAGAAAATGGGATTTATTGCAACAAATATGTTCAGTCGATTGCTATATTGTCAACTTATTGTCAAAATCTTCTGCTTGGGTTTAAGAATCTTACGCTGGTAATAAAGAAAATTTTTCCCACTTTTGTTTTCATATTCCACCCGATGTTCAATTTCAAACTATTGGTTTTCTAGTCTGACGGAGTGTCCACTATTCAGATAATTCTAATTAGAGTTTCAATGCATGCAGATATGTTCATATTTGCTTTGTTTTTGATTGTATTTGGTCTTTCCTTATAGTGAAAGACCGAGTACTCGGTCTCATTTACTATGTTAAGTGTATTATATTCAGACGATAAGCATCTATACTGATTATCTATGATTTAATAATTAATATATTAATAATATATAATGAAGATTATCTATTAGAAGCAAGCTATTCAAGTAAATCACACATATCATTGACCTGTTTAAAAAAAATCAGGATCATAATAATGTAACTTATTTCTTTATACTTCTTCAAAGAGAGAATTAATTTTTGGGTAAGAATAATTTATATTTTTACATTTTTAATAGCCATGTTTCGGTTAGAGACCCCATTCATTAGACGCTCATCATTAAAATAGTAAATTATTTAACATACAAGAATGCTCAAATCAATTAAATTGTTTTCTTTTTTCCAAGAAGAAAAACGGCTAGAGACATTACAATGTAGAAAGAACTGCTCTACAGTATATCTATATATAAATTAATAACGATACGAGTATGAATTAAGAATTTCATCTTTTAGATCATTAGAAAGTTTTAAATCATATTGGGATTGTTAGCTTCAGACATTTTTTACCAAAGCACAAATTTGACAATATGGATGCAAGTTCAATAGATTTAACATCTTTACTTTATATATTTCATAGTTGAGTTCTAACGTTTTTTATTAATAAAACTAATCAATTATTTTTAAAAATGCAATTTCTTTTATAATAAATTTTCTAAACATAATAAAAACATAAATAAAAACCAATTTCAATTCAATCAATCCAACAGGTACGCATGATGTTTGGCGATGATAAGAAATTGCTAATACCAATTGTTTACGACATAGCCAACTTGGTGCGCAATTCAGCAAGAAAATATATTAAAATTAACGAAGATGAAAGTCCAGCAGTCCCACAACAGCAAGAAATAAACAGACGTAAATTGGATTTGACATCGCTGGAAGTTGAAGACGATGACGCCACGAAAGATGTGGGCACAATACAAGTAACCAAAAATGACAATAATGATGACGATGAATTGGAAGATTTCCTTAAAGACTTTCATGATGATGTTTTGGATCCCATCGAAATAAATAAAGAGTTACAAGAAACAACAGATAGTTTCTCAAATAACGCAGACACAATAACGATAAAAGCCAAACGGTATGCAAAACGTGACAAACGTTCACTACAAGGCACAGATTTTGTGCATAAGCTAATACGTTCAGTACCATTGTCGGTGAACGAAGACGATTTGTTAAGCGGTGCAGCAGGGCGTACAATCAAACTGAACACAACTGCATTTGCAACAAACCAAGCAGATTTCTATGCAAAACGTGCTGGACATACCACACATACAACGTCAGCTCCCACTGCACTGGCTGCATCGCCTTCAGCAGTTAATAACATTAATAAAAGCGCTGGAGTGGCTGTGGTGACTGCTACCTCAGTGCATCCCACAAGCTCAACTACTACTGCCAAGCCCACAAGCGAATCATTGCAATCTGCATCTGCATTATCATATCAAGAAATCGAAGATCTCGCCTTTGCCAGTTTGAATGGCACAGAATTGAAACTGACTGGCACGTCGGAAGATAACAAAGAAAACGCAGAGCCACTGCCGAATCCTGAGGAGCTCATCGCTGGTCCACGTTATCGTGTTAGTAGCAGCAAATTACGTCCAACATACGCAAAAGGTGCCAAACGCAAACGTGTGCAGGTGCGCACGCGTCCGAACTCACCACCACACCACGCAGTCACATCGGCTGTGCAAAAAAAATGCGAACGCTTTACCGCTTCCATGTGCCTACACACCGAAGATTATCCGCTGTAAGCGATTTTTTTTCCCTATAGACTTTAATTAAAATTTTATGCCTTGCGCACTGTTTAATTTATTTAATTTCTAGTTTAAATTAATTTAATTTTTTAGTTTGTAGTCGTAATAATTTAAGGAAAATAAAAGAAATATTTTTCATACTTTCTGTTGAATTTTTTGTTGAGTTCTTGCTTTCGGTTGCAATGCTGGGTTCTTTCTTGTACAAATTGGTTGGTTGGCTTGAGCACCCTGTATGGTCTATGGTTACATGGTGGTTATGTGTTACATTTTTACAAGGTGTATTGTTTTTATAATTCTTACTATTTAACACTGTTTTAACACAATTTTAATGCATGCCGTGTGCGATTTGTTTTTCTTTCTGGTTTTATCTATTTTAATTGCTTAGCGAACAAATCATGGGCAGCATCCGGCGTCACAAAAATGCCATGAGCGCACTATTGGCGGAGTATCATGACAAATACAGCAATGCGGACTTGGGAGATGAGTTCGATGATTTTGCTTACACAAAGAAAAGGTATGCTAGGTATGCGTTTTATACAATACGATTTCACTTAAGTGAAACTGAAATTAAACTTTTCGAACTATTTTTTTATTTTCATGAAGGCGTGAAGATAGCAACAGTGGCGGTGGGATGTGCCAAAGCATTGTGCGCTATGCACGACCACAAAAGGCTCGTTCAGCTTCTGGCGAGTGGAAGTACATAGTAAATACAGGGCAGCATACACAAACACTGCGCTTAGAAAAGTGCACGTAAGTTAAAAAAAAAATTTAATTAACTATTTTGATATGAAATTAAAACTAATTTCTTCTTAAATATAACAGAAGTCCACAAGATAGTTGCTCTTACTTGGCACACAATTATCGTTCCCACTGTGCGCAAGTCTATAATTACCATCGTTTGCTAAGTTGGGACAAAACACGTGGCCTGCATGTTGATATATTCAAAGTGCCCACTTGTTGCTCTTGCCAAATCGATGGTTATCGTCAACAATTTCCCCCTTTAGAACAGTCAAAAGCCAAAGAATATCAAACATCCTACCATAACGAACCGTATTCTACAATTAACGATGACTTAGATTATAACGAAGAAGATGATGAAGACGACTTGAGTTACCAGTACAGTAATGGTTTCAGTCATCATAAACCATCCGATAGTTTCGACGATAATGAGTTGCTTTTGGGCAGCAAAAAAGTACGCACAAAAGTTTTTCCCCCACCTGGTTCTACTATAGGTTCCTATTTAAGTCCTCCCGGAAGTGATGAGTATGACACGAACTACGCTTACAAAGCACAACGTGGTAAATCATCTTCATATTATACTTCCACTGCGCCCTCATTACCCACAACATCCAAGAACTTACTGAGTCATTTGGCGCGCCGACGTCCCTATAAAGTATACAGCAGCCGTGTTGACAGTGATGCGTTAGCTGATCTGGACATATCACCTAGTGAAAAACATGCGGATAAAGAGGTAAACATTTTTGGCACACCAATCATTGCCAATGATAGAAATCGTTTGCCTCAAAAACGGAATCAATTTTATTCTGTGCCCCATACAGCTACCAGCACCACCATCATTACCGCAGACGCCACCAACACCATTAGTACCATACCAACAGCTACAGGAACCATACCAGACAAACGCAGCAATAGCATTGCCACCACTACCCACCAAACGGAGGGAACGAGCACGTCCAACAATGCGCCCAGTGGCGGCAATACGTACCAAAACTCTGGCAGCAGCAGCAGCAAAACGAAGTCACGATTTTATCCATCCGCGCCAGATGTATCGCCCGCGTTTACGCCGACAACACAATCCACTTACTACTATAAACAGCCCACAGCAACGACATCAGCACATCCATCCATCTACCATGTGAATGCCATTTACGATTATAACGGTCATGATGATATCAATGGTGGCAGTGGTCCGAAGCGTATCAACTACAATTATCATCCCATTATAGACTTCTTTGAAAATCACAAACAATTTGTTGGCGCTCCTGGTACTTCAGGCTCCATAACTAAAACAACAACAACAAAAACAAATCCAATCGCTAAAACGACTTTGAACACTGTTGCCAGAGAAATGCTTTATCCACATAAAATACCAAAGTCTACACCGTTCGGACTTGGCCATCAACAAGTCCGCGAACGTAGAATTGGTTATGGTGCTGGTGGTGGTAGTCATAGTATTGGGGAGGATAATGCATGGCATCCAGTGGTTATGGACACTTAACTTATGCTTACTCATTTAATGATTTTATATAATTACAGTTTAAGCCTTGTAGTTAACGAAATGCTAACATTGAATATAATTTTAAGTTAAATTATTTTAATTAATCAGTACGACAATTTAGAAAAATTAATATTTAAATATTATATACTAAGTAAATTAAATTAATTTATTTTTTGCATGTTAAACTTAAATCCATTAGAAGACTTTGAATGTTGCTTGCTTTTATTTAATTATTTATTTGTTTATTTATTTAATTGCATGTTATTTATTTAATTAGATATTTTTATTATTTATTTGCATATTTATGCTAAGCTTAATGAGTCCTTTTCTCTTTAATTCCTATGCCAAGTGAAACCCAAATCTAAATCATAAGTTCACCTAGATCCTAATAATAGCAAAATTGTTTAAGTATGTTACATATATATATGTATTTATATATATATATCTGATAATCCGTTTATGTACAAGTAAATGATATAAATTTAAGTCTTTCGGTTTACTTGAATTTAATTAATTTATTTAATAAATGAAAATTTTTATACATTTATAGCAGAAAGAAATATTTGTTTAATGCATTGGTATTACCTTCTTAATCGGTTTCAAGCCTTGTCTATAAAGCTAGGTTATTATAGTTCCCTTAATGAAAAACTGTATAGCTGATTATAGAGTTACTATAAAGTTTGATCGATTTTGTTTTGGAAGATATAGATGTGCAACTGCATCATGACCAAGAAGATCTTTTACCAGGAATCGAACTTGGGTACTGCCAAATGTGAAGCTCAGTTGAAGCTGAAGTTTATACGTTATGGTTTAGCTTGATAAATTGTTAATTCTGTATAGACCAGTGGTTCCGAAACTTTTTTTTCGACCAAAGACCACTGTGATGTTTTTGTTTTTAGTAGGGACCACAAAGTTGAAGAATAATAAACTGAATGATTACTTTAATATGTCTTTTTATTTGTGGTATAATGTATTATAAATTGTATAAGTGCATAGGTACATATATCAGCTATAAAAAAGTAGTCCGCGGATTACTGGTTGGAAACCATTGGTATAGACCAATAATTACAAATACCGTAGCTTTATATTTGGAGACAATGAAGTCATCAGCACTTGCTTTTAGATTGCATTGCTATTGACTGTAATATTCTGTTTTCCATAATTTTTAAAAAATATAACTTAATCATGTCGGTAGCCTATAACCAGCAGCAAATAGTGCACTTTTGAGAATATGTCAGGGACCGCCTTTAGAATTCTTTCTTCTTTACTTAGAATGTAATATTTCATTTTTTGTAAAATTACTGATACTTATAGTGTAATAATGAAATGTTCTTTAACTAATTTTCATTGAATATTCAGTTTAGACATACATATATAATTTAAAAAAACTGTTTAGATCTAAAATGTAAGTCGTATAATGGTTGTGAGTCAAATATTACTTAATAAAACAATGCTGTTAATTAGCAGAATAATTATTATTTCTTTGTCATCCGATATACTGAAAAAGATAAATTTCAAATGATGGTAAGCGCCAGGTAACAGCACTAAAGACACTGTAAGAAAATCATATAAAAAAATTGCAGCTTATTTTATTTATTTACAGAGGATTTCTTGAAGTCGAACTGGAAAAAAGATTCGAAAATGATTAAATTAGAGAGTAATTGCCGGAAAAATTATTATAAATAATGAGAAAAAAAGTGCTCTTTTAGAAAAATATGTACAATGTCACAAGTCGATCAGGAAAATAAAAAAATTATATAAAGTCTAGAGCTGAGTCCTAACGACCATTACTGAAATGCAGATCTAAATAGAATGCTGTACGCTAAGAAACTTGATTTTTCCTTGAAAATAATTGTTTAAACTGCACCTGTTATCTCAACATCGTTAGACCTGTACATTCGCAAAAGAAGAGTTCAGTTGTTTCTGTTTCATTTTTTCCTAGCAGCTTCAGCAATTCTGATTAAAGGAGAAAACCAATTAATATGGATACCCAATGGCCACCGATCTGTTCTCACCGTATTGTGGTCATGATACTAACACTTTTCAGAAAGATGTTCATTCTCAATAAACAAACTATTGTATAGTAGCTTTTAATTTAGGTTCTGTTAATCTCAGGAAAACATTTTGTATTGTTTAGTTTACAATGTTTTTATCTGAGATTTTTTCAATATCTTACTGCTTGAGGTGTTTAACTTTTTGAAATAACTGAAAATTAAGAAGTCAAGTTGGTTTGTTATTTAATTGATTTTTAGAGAATTTTTAGTTTCAATGTGTTAATGACAGATGATAATTTTATTTATTCTATCAGAAGTTTAAGTTTTTATTAGATTGTTTTGAGCTTTTGTTCAAAGAAGCTTATATCCAACAAATAAATTAGATGCTTCATGACTCCTTATAAGAATTATAGGAATTATTACATAGGAATTGTTATAGGAATTATTAAATTCTGCCTTGTCTTCAGCATCAGGAGTTCTAAGACTTGGCATAGCCACCAAATAGCTTTAAGATTTCATTCATTTAGAATGTTAAATAGTTTTCTTGATTATAACTTCTCACATATCTTCTATTTCCATTTTCCTAGTACCTGTGTGTTTTTAACAATAATAAACTTCAACATAGATTTTCAGGTGACGATAGGTATTTTATTATGGCTTTTGTTCAACGACCCTATCCTTTCCTCCAATGCTATGGTCCCGAGAAGCCCATATAGGCGTAAAGGTGAAGGTAAAGGGCAACTGATTGCCCAGAAAACTAATTACTCAGTTAAAATATGCTAACTTAAATGAGAAACTTCTTTTTTGAATGTCAAAATCTCATCTTGCGAAACACTATAAAGGGCATGCAGTTCGGACAGACAGTTCCCGTCCTTAATCCTTCAAAAAGATCTCAAAGCCAACTCTTCCCATGGAAGTTTGGTTCTTCCCTTTTCCAAGACATAAGTGTATTCTATTTACTTTTTGAGGGGATTTGTCTTTAAGTCTTTAAGTATCTAAGAAGGTTTGGTTACAGAATGGAGTTATATTAGTATGTTAAATAAAGTTATCAATTAAACTATCAACAGCGAAATGGATTGTTTAACAATATTATCTTAAGTAAATTTTCGTTGCATACTTTTAGCCAGTTAATAAATAATTAACAACTGTTTGAAAGGCATTGCTCGATGCCATGTTAATACCATAGATACATTGTTTTAAGTGTGATATTTTGGTTTACAAAAGATACACATTATTTTCTTGAATTTGACTCAATTAACATTGCATTACAATTTCGATCAAAATGACTAGTTTCACAAATTTAATCACATATCGGAGCATTTAATAGCCTTAATAACATAAAATCATTGAACACACATTAGTAAATTATAACAAAAAGCAGTGACGTAGTAAAAAACTAGTTGGAGCTGCTCAACGAGTTAGTTTGAGAAAAATTGTACCAGTCAACAAAAGTAAACAAGTCGCTAAGCCGAGATCACTTGCGCTGACTTAGTTTGATTAATTTGAAGTTCAAGTTGAAGGTTGCAGCAGAAAGTGTTATGTATCGCATGTTGTTCGACGGTGTCTCAGTGTACCGTTTTCGGTATTTCTTTTATAGATATCCATTCAAACTAATCTTTAAATAAAATTTTAATTAAATTTATTTGATTTATATGATTTTTTTCTTTATTGAATATTAAATATAATTCAATATGTTTTTTTATTAAGTTTTGTGGAAAATATGTAGTATGTTGTTGTTATCTTCATGTTGAATATTATCTACTAAGAGATTTATAATTTCAAAATGTTATGTCAATGATTTAATAATTTTTAATAAAATGAATGAATTTATCATACTTACTACCAACTCATGTATATTATGTATTTTTATATGTTATTTTGGAATTTATGTTGTCAATATTTTAAAATTAATTTAAACATTTATTTACTATGAGAGATTAAGATTACCAATTTATGCTTAGAACTAGTGAATAACATACTTCACTGTCATTGACAAATGTCCGGTAGCTATGAGGTTTTTGTTAGTATTATAAAAATTAAATACGATTATTCTTTGATTAAACTCGTTGGACTAGTTAAACTAAGCTTTCATCGTTGTTTAAATGTCTCTTATTGCCTAAATATTAAGTATAATCAGACTACTATTTGTTTCTCACGATTCCCTTGTGGTGGTACTTTAAGGGCTAAGTATAAGGGCTTATGCACTCACAGACTATTTACTAGTTAAATTTTTATTTACTAACCTCAATATTTTTATGAAATATCTTGGAATTTGTTCGTGCACATAATTGTAGGCTTAAATTTGTGTATACAAAGAAACAATAGTGTTATAACACGTCAGTTTTTAACATCATCATTTAATAAGTTTACAATAAGACTGCTTAGTCAAATCGATAACTAAGTACCGATTTTGGGAAATCTGTGGATAGAGAGCACTACCAAAAAGTTGTGCATTTACTTCTGCCATTTCGTCAAATAAACACATAAAACACTTCGGCGTTTTTTCCGTTTTTAAAGGAGTAATAGCAAAAATGATTTTAATCAATGAAGTTTTAGTTATAGACAATACTGATTGTCTTATAGTGGTAGTAGTTCTTTGATCAGATATTTATATATATTTATATGACATATGACTAATCTGAGAATTTAGGACTAGAATTATCACAGACTAGTATTATCGTCTGTGGGTCGTCGGCTATCGAATGACATTTATTGTTGTCGTCTGTCTGACGGCATTTATTGTCGTGGTCTGTCTGATGGCATTTATTGTCGTGGTCTGTTTGATGACATTTATTGTCGTCGTCTGTTGGAGAGTTTTTATTGTCGTCGTCTGTCGGAAGACATTTATTGTAGTCGTCTGTCGGACGGTATTTGTTGTAGTCGGCTGTTGGAAAACATTTATTGTCGTCAACTGTCGGACGGCATTGCATGAATAAAAAACTAAATACTATCATTGCACATATAGATATATTTTCTGTTACTATACAGACTGACTCCAATGTACTAGTAGCCCTTATATAGAAGTATTAGAAATCAAGAATACTAATAAAATGCTTACATTGCTTTTTAAATTGACCTCTGTTACTCAGAAGATTTTCGAAATGGTTCTGAACGGAGAGCAAGAATGCTCCTTGCTTTGAGCTACCGGCGAGTGTCAGATGAATAAAAAAACACCACAAGAGTTTGTCGTAATAAACGCAACAATATAGTTGGCCAATTGCTGTAATTATCTGAGACTCATGTAACATATTCCTGTTTACAGATCTAAAATCACAAGTTGAAAAAATCGTTTGGATTTGTTTGTGGACGCAGATGAAATGTTAGAAGTTGGAGAACATACCTCAATTAGCCTACGGACAATATATGAAGGAATAAGTAAAGTACTGAGTTTTAAATATGAAGGCGAAGACTTTTCAAAGTGCCGTAGTACATCCGCACGAATGACAGGCTAAGAGGCTTTAGAATAGATCCGGTGAAAAAATGCATAAGGGACAGAGCCCTGAAGCTATTCGCATAGGTTGCAGTATCTAATCTCAGAGTAATCACTAAACCCACAGGGCGCTACGCGGATCTTAGATCAGTGATTGAATAATCACGATGCTTATGAGGAATACACAAATTAGTCAGTGAGATGGGTGGGACTCTGCAGAAACCCCGCAGCTATCAAAGAGTAAAAGTGCCCAGATGCACTAACTCGGAAAAGACTCAACATTAGACATTAGATTGTGTTTGTATATTCATTTAAATAACTTCATATATATATTATTTTTATGGTATTATATATACAGAAAACTTAGTCCACTTAATAATCGGAATATTTTTAATATTCAATTGGTATGTTTTAGTAAAGGCTGTTGAGGATTAAAAAAAAAAACGAAAGTACTAATGAAATTTCAAATTTTACACAAAGATGAATTCATGCATATCCAGTTGTGTGATCTCCGAGGATGTCTTATGTTGATCTCTAAACAAAATTCATTCATCTTTCAAAGTTTGAATTGAATTTTTCTTCGATGTACAATAAAAATAAATTGGATTAATTAATTTCCGTTTTATTTCCTGCGACGTTTTTACTTATTGTTTCTCTTGCCATTAGGTAAATAGTGGAAAAGTCAAAAGCGTATCAAACCACAATCGACATGGTCAGCTATTCATGGACGGACGAATATTTATTTGAATTTTCCAACTTGCAAGTGTTTTGGTGCAAGTGCAATTAATATGCGTAGCAATTGTTGTTGTTGTTGTTGTGGTTATTGTGCGAGCGGTTGAATTTCATTTTCATTTCGTGCTGCAACAAAAGCAACAAATGAAAAACTGGAAAATTGGAAAACTGTTGCAAAATATTATAAAGGCGATTGTTGGCCACACTTCGCGAATAGTTGCAGTTCGAGCAGAAACCAGTGAAGTTGTTAGTGAAAATTTGTTAGCCTTGACTTTGTGGTGTTGTGCAACGAAAGTAAAAGTGACAAATCGTACAAGTCGTACAAATCGAAGTAAAGATAAAAAAGTTATAAAACAAAAACTATAGCAAAAATATGTGGTTCAGTTTAATATCTATGCGGATTTTAACATTCTGTTACCTTGTGCATGTTATCAACGGCGTTATAATAACCGATCACCCAGACACACAAAACAATGACACCACTATGGTTACGACAACGTATCGCGTTTCAATGCCAAAGCCAAAAACGCCCTCTAACCGTGTGCCAGCTCATCTACAGGATG
>NC_051846.1:234579742-234584391 GCF_002237135.1 Teleopsis dalmanni | reverse complement strand
TTATACTATTTTTTATTAATATAATAATTTGTTACCGGGCTAATTGGTCAAATTTTAATATAAATAAAAAGACACTAATTTATTATTTATATTTAAAAATCGTTATATTTTATTTCCGATATTTCGACTATCTTCGATAGTCATCTTCAGGGAAAACTACACAAAATATAGGATGTTCACATTTTTATAGCGGATTATAAAGAAAAATCATACAATAAATACAATAATAATGATGACAACAAGAGAAAAAACAACAATAAAAATACAAAAGAAAAATTAAAATTATAAAAAAAATTTATAAAAAAAACAAAAAAAGCTTTACAAACATCCTGTGTCATTTGTTTATAATATTCCTATAAGCCTGAGCACAGTTGTCCGTATCAGTTTTATAATTAAGTCTTATATTATTGGACACTTGAAGTATTGAGAGCATTTCTAGAAAGTACCTCTTATTATGGTTCCTTTCTTCATATAAAATTTTTGCCTTATCAAAATCAGGTTCATGTTTATGCTCCATACAATGCACAGCCAATGCTGTATTGGCTTCAGCACCACTTTTATTTTTTAAACTGTGTTTATGTCCAGCCATCCTTGTCCTAAGCTTATTTTTAGTCGTACCTATATATATTTTGTTACATACATTGTACCCGTCACCTTTACAATTCAGCTGGTACACTACATTAGATTTGTCTTTATTATTAATTTTAGTTTTCGTATTGCTATATAATTTAGCTATTGTGTTTGTTGCCTTATGAGTAATTTTATAACGTTCCTTGTCATATATACTAGAATTCATTATTTGGTTTGACAATTTCGGAACATAATCAATGGATTTATATATTTTTTTGTCATTATTATTGTTAGGTTGGAGCTTTTTAAAGGTCTTATTAAGCATCATATTAATAATCCTTACGGGGAAGTCATTCTTTATTAAAATATCACGCACTATGTTCTTTTGTTCATTATGGAAAATTTTGTCACTCAGTACTAGAACTCTTCTAATAAAATTGGATGCTGTATTTAAAATCACGTGTTTAGGATGATTGGAATTGTAGTTAATTAATCTTCCTGACGCTGAAGACTTTTTATACCATTGAAAGTGAATTTGGTTATTATGTCTAATTAATTCAACATCTAAATAAGGAAGCCTGTTATTCTTTTCTTCTTCTATGGTGAATTTTAAATTTGTGTGAAAAGAATTCAAAATTTGAAGTATTTGAGTTATTTTATTTTTGCGTATTATCGCGAAGATATCATCTACATACTTCGTTAATAATCTTGGTTTATATTCATGGTCATCCATACACTTTTCCAATAATTCTTCCATCACGATGTCTGCTATAATGGGTGATAACGGTGAGCCCATTGGCATGCCTTTACGTTGTTTATAAATTTTGTTGTCTAGCATGAAGTAATTATTTTCTTTAAGACAGAAATTTAAAATTTCGAAGAAAAGTGATTTAGTAATCTTAGTAAATGTCCTAATTATATTCCACTTCTTTTCCAAAATTTTAATGGCTAGTTCAACCGGTATATTCGGAAATAAGGATACTACATCAAAGGATACCATTATTTCATCATCGAATATATATGAATTACTGACCTTATTTTTGAAATCAATTGAGTCTTTAACATTATAAACCGAATGTATGGTCAGATTTTTTAAAATTGACGCTATATATCGACACAATTCGTATGATGGTGAGTTAACTGAAGAGCAAATAGGCCTAAGTGGCATATTTTCCTTATGTAATTTAGGTAACCCATATATTCTAGGTGGGTTGGCTATATATGTACATAATTTAAGTTTTTCTGTTTTATTTATTATTTGATTATCAAAAAGTTTTGTGACTATTGTATTATTTTTAGTTTGTAACGTTGAAGTTGGATCTCTTCTGAGTATTCGGTATGTCATAATATCATTTACTATATTTTTAATTTCTTTGTCATAATGTTCTTTTTTTATAGCAACTGTTTTGTTGCCTTTATCAGATTTAATATATCACAGAAGCATATTCTTCTTAAACAAAATAATAAAAATATCACGGTAACAGAAAATATAATTCAAAATTTAGTGTGCCAAAATGATTATATTAACTTTATTTACAATGAACAAATCCTTTACAATAAATTAATAACAAAAAAATCTAATTCATTGGATCAAAAATTTGAAAAATTAAAACTTAAATTAATAAAATCGCTTGACATAAACATAAAAGAAGACTGGTTTATAAACAAAACTGATATAGAATTCCCAGCTGATGTGCAATGGCTTCTCTCTCTCGGTTCTAATTTCTCCCTACCTCTTTCTAAAAAAAGCTTTCCACTTCTTAAGTATTTAACAGATGGAGAAGACTGCATTAATACTTTAGAAAATAAAGAAGAGCAAGAAATAGCGAGAACACAACTTATCGGTATGGTTGAAAGGTATAAAAGACAAATAACACATTCTCCTATGGAAAAATACATATTGCGCACAGTGGAACAAGCGAAAAAATTTTTAAAACTGAATAAAAACATTTTAATACTTAAATCTGATAAAGGCAACAAAACAGTTGCTATAAAAAAAGAACATTATGACAAAGAAATTAAAAATATAGTAAATGATATTATGACATACCGAATACTCAGAAGAGATCCAACTTCAACGTTACAAACTAAAAATAATACAATAGTCACAAAACTTTTTGATAATCAAATAATAAACAAAACAGAAAAACTAAAATTATGTACATATACAGCCAACCCACCTAGAATATATGGGTTACCTAAATTACATAAGGAAAATATGCCACTTAGGCCTATTTGCTCTTCAGTTAACTCACCATCATACGAATTGTGTCGATATATAGCGTCAATTTTAAAAAATCTGACCATACATTCGGTTTATAATGTTAAAGACTCAATTGATTTCAAAAATAAGGTCAGTAATTCATATATATTCGATTATGAAATAATGGTATCCTTTGATGTAGTATCCTTATTTCCGAATATACCGGTTGAACTAGCCATTAAAATTTTGGAAAAGAAGTGGAATATAATTAAGACATTCACTAAGATTACTAAATCACTTTTCTTCGAAATTTTAAATTTCTGTCTTAAAGAAAATAATTACTTCATGCTAGACAACAAAATTTATAAACAACGTAAAGGCATGCCAATGGGCTCACCGTTATCACCCATTATAGCAGACATCGTGATGGAAGAATTATTGGAAAAGTGTATGGATGACCATGAATATAAACCAAGATTATTAACGAAGTATGTAGATGATATCTTCGCGATAATACGCAAAAATAAAATAACTCAAATACTTCAAATTTCGAATTCTTTTCACACAAATTTAAAATTCACCATAGAAGAAGAAAAGAATAACAGGCTTCCTTATTTAGATGTTGAATTAATTAGACATAATAACCAAATTCACTTTTAATGGTATAAAAAGTCTTCAGCGTCAGGAAGATTAATTAACTATAATTCCAATCATCCTAAACACGTGATTTTAAATACAGCATCCAATTTTATTAGAAGAGTTCTAGTACTGAGTGACAAAATTTTCCATAATGAACAAAAGAACATAGTGCGTGATATTTTAATAAAGAATGACTTCCCCGTAAGGATTATTAATATGATGCTTAATAAGACCTTTAAAAAGCTCCAACCTAACAATAATAATGACAAAAAAATATATAAATCCATTGATTATGTTCCGAAATTGTCAAACCAAATAATGAATTCTAGTATACATATATGACAAGGAACGTTATAAAATTACTCATAAGGCAACAAACACAATAGCTAAATTATATAGCAATACGAAAACTAAAATTAATAATAAAGACAAATCTAATGTAGTGTACCAGCTGAATTGTAAAGGTGACGGGTACAATGTATGTAACAAAATATATATAAGTACGACTAAAAATAAGCTTAGGACAAGGATGGCTGGACATAAACACAGTTTAAAACATAAAAGTGGTGCTGAAGCCAATACAGCATTGGCTGTGCATTGTATGGAGCATAAACATGAACCTGATTTTGATAAGGCAAAAATTTTATATGAAGAAAGGAACCATAATAAGAGGTACTTTCTAGAAATGCTCTCAATACTTCAAGTGCCCAATAATATAAGACTTAATTATAAAACTGATACGGACAACTGTGCTCAGGCTTATAGGAATATTATAAACAAATGACACAGGATGTTTGTAAAGCTTTTTTGTTTTTTTTTTATAAATTTTTTTTATAATTTTAATTTTTCTTTTGTATTTTTATTGTTGTTTTTTCTCTTGTTGTCATCATTATTATTGTATTTATTGTATGATTTTTCTTTATAATCCGCTATAAAAATGTGAACATCCTATATTTTGTGCAGTTTTCCCTGAAGATGACTATCGAAGATAGTCGAAATATCGGAAATAAAATATAAACGATTTTTAAATATAAATAATAAATTAATGTCTTTTTATTTATATTAAAATTTGACCAATTAGCCCGGTAACAAATTATTATAATAATAAGTTTTGGTCACAAATATAAGTATTTTTTTTTACCATAAAATTAAATTTATCTAAATTTAATGAAATTAATTTTTAAAATAAATATTTATCAGCTGAAGTATATTCCAAAACTATTTCAGCATTTACTTA
>NC_051846.1:234566247-234579642 GCF_002237135.1 Teleopsis dalmanni | reverse complement strand
TATATTACATTGGAAGTCCCCCATACATAGTACATTGTTGCAGATTGCACCCACACTCAGCAGAAAGTGTTTGTTGAACTTGAAATTGATGTTGTTTTTGTAGTACAGCTTCTTTTACAAAACGAACTTCATCTGGAGTCGGAAAATACAAAGCGTTTGGAGAGTAATGAGAGTAATGAGAGTTAAACGGTATTGTGTTGCTTTGGTGATAAGGATGTCCGTACGAGTAACCACCACCGCAATGTAAAATTGCTCTTGAATCATTTAACGTTGAATTATTATTCCGACGTAAGCGGCCAGTGGTTTCCCCAATAGTTACGTCTTCCGCTGATGGATCTATTGCCCAATAGTGACCGCGTCCTGGATCATCTAACGCTCGAGGTATTCGCACAAAATATTTATTCAAGCTTAGATTGTGCCGAATGCAATTCTGCCACTTGTTTCTGTTATTTTGATAGTAAGGAAAGTTATTAGCTATCCACTCACATATCCCGCCCAATGTTAAACGTTTATCAGGACTGCTACGTATGGCCATAACAATCAGTGAACTATATGTATACGCTGGTTTCTCATTAGTGAATGTAGATTCATCCGATAATGTTTCATCTGAAGAAGTAATATCACATGAACTTATGGCCCATTCTTCCGTCGAACTATTACTCTCTATCTCCAAAGAGGACTTTGTGTCCGATAATATGGAACGAATTGAAAAGTTAGATTCGAATACTTCAGCCATTATTTAATTTCTATTCAAATTATTGTTAATGAAAATGTAAATAGTCGTGTATCAGATTATGGAGCTCTTTACTTATCTCACGTTGAGTTGTGATTTGATTAAAGTCTGGGTGTTGTGTCCCTCTTTATACTTTTAAAAAAGTCATGCGAGAGGAATATATAAAGATTTTCTTATTAAGGTTTGGTAAGTACGGAAATACCAAATACTATATATCAATGCTATATTATCATTACCAAGAACAAATAACTAGTTAATAGCTATTTAATACATGGCCCGTAACTTACGTTTTAAGTCCATAAGTACTTCCTACAGTACGAACCTATATGTGCTACCTACTACACATCGAAAAGAAGAGAGTTAGAAGTTAAGAAAAAAATAATACAGATATCAATAATCATCCATTCATTAATGGAATGTTGTCTACTAAGCCAGATCCATTGCTTTTGATGGTTTATTGCCGGCTTAAGCTTCGTGTTCTTGAAAAATTTCTTTTCGTTTAATCATACCTGCACATATGATGCGTTTGCTAAAATTTATCATTTTATTTTTGCGTTGCGCGTTAAGCCGTTCATTAGAATTTGCTCTTGTTTCTTTTCTTCACTAACCCCCTAATTCAACTTAAAGAGTTATGAATACAATTACTCAGCAAATGTCACGAAAATCTGAATGAAACTTTAAAAATTTATTATATTATTTCTGTTATTTGTTATTGTAGTGGTGCAAATTATATTCCTAAGTATCGGTGTTATAGTTAAAGATAATTTACAAATATTTCAATATTTCAAGGATAAAATGTTCTAAATCCGTTTTTTACAAAAACAAAATTTTACAAATATTGATATACTATCTAAACACAGAGATATAAAGATTTTTAAATTTTATTGATTTATCATCAATTAAAAAGATTACTAGAACAGATTAAACTTAAATCGCCTAAAACAAACTAGTCTCAAGACTTATTTTGTATTTTACTAAAATTTACTTAAAAATTATTACTTCAACCTAAGATATATATAATATTTTTGCACAATTCTTTCTATATGTTGTACCTTCTCATGTTTTTAGAGACCAGGTCCAACGAATCCACAACAACATTTCTTAAGATTCACACTTGTTGTTTGGTACTTCCCACCTACTAAAAATATTTCGAATCATTTAATATATTGTAATAAGCACTTTTATGATATCGAAATATGTATATCAATGGACGACAATACCAAGTCAAAACTGAAACACGGACTTTGCTTCGTTTCAACACATAAAGTCTCTGACACAAATAATTTTCTATAACATATATTGTAGTGCAGTATAATACAGAATAGTGTAGTATTGTAAATTATTATTTTATTATTTAATTAATCTACTTACTGACTATCTATTCATAATATTAATCCATTTATTTGTATTGGAAATTTTGTAATTTGTAACAAGAATTCCACGTAAAAAAACATAAAATTGATATTTTTAAAATATTTATTATTTACTTAATAAATATTTTCAAATTAATTGTATTATTTATTTTTTAGGTCTGAAGTAAAAATTTATTCGATATGGTATATGCCGCTAATGAAATATCTGGTTGTATCTCGTTATCATTTTCATTAGGAAACTTTTTTTGTACAATAGATCTTCGATCTTTAGAGACCTTCCTTCCCAATTACCTTATGCAAATAAAGTATTAATCATTTTTTAAATAAAAAACAGAAAAAATTTGCTTAAGCATTCACATCTATTAATATATTATGAAATTTATATACATTGAACAATTACAATTACCAAAATATCTTATATCATATTATTACTATGTACAAATTAACAGTTTCTTTATGAAATAAATAAATTAAAAAATTATTTCCTTGAATTATATTACATTGGAAGTCCCCCATACATAGTACATTGTTGGAGATTGCACCCGCACTCAGCAGAAAGTGTTTGTTGAACTTGAAATTGATGTTGTACTGCAATTCGGTCTTCAGTTGGGAGCTGGGGGTGAAAGTTGTTTAAAGCTTGTTGTTTTTGTAGTACAGCTTCTTGTACAAAACGAACTTCTTCTGGAGTCGGAAAATACACAGCGTTTGGAGAGTAATGAGAGTTATACGGTATTGTGTTGCTTTGGTGATAAGGATGTCCGTACGAGTAACCACCACCGCAATGTAAAGTTGCTCTTGAATCATTTAACGTTGAATTATTATTCCGACGTAAGCGGCCAGTGGTTTTCCCAATAGTTACGTCTTCCGCTGATGGATCTATTGCCCAATAGTGACCACGTCCTGGATCATCTAACGCCCGAGGTATTCGCACAAAATATTTATTCAAGCTTAGATTGTGCCGAATGCAATTCTGCCACTTGTTTCTGTTATTTTGATAGTACGGAAAGTTATTAGCTATCCACTCACATATCCCGCCCAATGTTAAACGTTTATCAGGACTGCTACCTATGGCCATAACAATCAGTGAACTATATGTATACGCTGGTTTCTCATTAGTGAATGTAGATTCATCCGATAATGTTTCATCTGAAGAAGTAATATCACATGAACTTATGGCCCATTCTTCCGTCGAAGTATTACTCTCTATCTCCAAAGAGGACTTTGTGTCCGATAATATAGAACGAATTGAAAAGTTAGATTCGAATACTTCAGCCATTATTTAATTTCTATTCAAATTATTGTTAATGAAAATGTAAATAGTCGTATCAGATTTCGAGCTCTTTACTTATCTCACGTTGAGTTGTGATTGATAAAGTCTGGGTGTTGTGTCCCTCTTTTATACTTTTAAAAAGTCATGCGAGAGGAATATATAAATATTTTCTATTAAGGTTGTAAGTACGAAATACCAAATACTCTATATCAATGCTATATATATATTACAAGAACAAGAACTAGTTAATACTATTTAATACATGGGCGTAACTACGTTTAAGTCCATAAGTACTTCCTACATACCGGCTATATGTGCTACCTACTACACATCGAAAAGAAGAGAGTTAGAAGTTAAGAAAAAAATAATACAGATATCAATAATCATCCATTCATTAATGGAATGTTGTCTACTAAGCCAGATCCATTGTTTTTGATGGTTTATTGCCGGCTTAAGTTTCATGTTCTTGAAAAATTTCTTTTCGTTTAATCATACCTGCACATATGATGCGTTTGCTAAAATTTATCATTTTATTTTTGAGTTGCGCGTTAAGCCGTTCATTAGAATTTTCTCTTGTTTGAGTTGCGCGTTAAGCCGTTCATTAGAATTTGCTCTTGTTTCTTTTCTTCACTAATCCCCCTAATTTAACTTGAAGAGTTAAGAATACAATCAGTCTTATAGCAGTGGATTCAGCAAATGTCACGAAAATCTGAATGAAACTTTAAAAATCTATTATTTCTGTTATTTGTTATTGTAGTGGTGCAAATTATATTCCTAAGTATCGGTGTTATAGTTAAAGATTATTTACAAATATTTCAATATTTCAAGGATAAAATGTTCTAAATCCGTTTTTACAAAAACAAAATTTTACAAATATTGATGTACTATCTAAACACAGAGATATAAAGATTTTTAAATTTTATTGATTTATCATCAATTAAAAAGATTACTAGAACAGATTAAACTTAAATCGCCTAAAACAAACTAGTCTCAAGACTTATTTTGTATCTTACTAATATTTACTTAAAAATTATTACTTCAACCTAAGATATATATAATATTTTTGCACAATTCTTTCTATATGTTGTACCTTCTCATGTTTTTAGAGACCAGGTCCAACGAATCCACAACGACATTTCTTAAGATTCACTCTTGTTGTTTGGTTCTTCCCACCTACTAAAAATATTTCGAATCATATAATATATTGTAATAAGCACTTTTATGATATCGAAATATGTATATCAATGGACGACAATACCAAGTCAAAACTGAAACACGGACTTTGCTTCGTTTCAACATATAAAGTCTCTGACACAAAAAATTTTCTATAACATATATTGTAGTGCAGTATAATACAGAATAGTGTAGTATACCAAATTATTATTTTGTTATTTAATTGATCTATTTACTAACTATCTATTCATAATATTAATCCATTTATTTGAATTGGAAATTTTGTAATTTGTAACAAGAATTCCACGTAAAAAAAACATAAAATTGATATTTTTAAAATATTTATTATTTACTTAATAAATATTTTCAAATTAATTGTATTATTTATTTTTTAGGTCTGAAGTAAAAATTTATTCGATATGGTATATGCCGCTAATGAAATATCTGGTTGTATCTCGTTATCATTTTCATTAGGAAACTTTTTTTGTACAATAGATCTTCGATCTTTAGAGACCTTCCTTCCCAATTACCTTATGCAAATAAAGTATTAATCATTTTTTAAATAAAAAACAGAAAAAATTTGCTTAAGCATTCACATCTATTAATATATTATGAAATTTATATACATTGAACAATTACAATTACCAAAATATCTTATATCATATTATTACTATGTACAAATTAACAGTTTCTTTATGAAATAAATAAATTAAAAAATTATTTCCTTGAATTATATTACATTGGAAGTCCCCCATACATAGTACATTGTTGCAGATTGCACCCACACTCAGCAGAAAGTGTTTGTTGAACTTGAAATTGATGTTGTTTTTGTAGTACAGCTTCTTTTACAAAACGAACTTCATCTGGAGTCGGAAAATACAAAGCGTTTGGAGAGTAATGAGAGTAATGAGAGTTAAACGGTATTGTGTTGCTTTGGTGATAAGGATGTCCGTACGAGTAACCACCACCGCAATGTAAAATTGCTCTTGAATCATTTAACGTTGAATTATTATTCCGACGTAAGCGGCCAGTGGTTTCCCCAATAGTTACGTCTTCCGCTGATGGATCTATTGCCCAATAGTGACCGCGTCCTGGATCATCTAACGCTCGAGGTATTCGCACAAAATATTTATTCAAGCTTAGATTGTGCCGAATGCAATTCTGCCACTTGTTTCTGTTATTTTGATAGTACGGAAAGTTATTAGCTATCCACTCACATATCCCGCCCAATGTTAAACGTTTATCAGGACTGCTACATATGGCCATAACAATCAGTGAACTATATGTATACGCTGGTTTCTCATTAGTGAATGTAGATTCATCCGATAATGTTTCATCTGAAGAAGTAATATCACATGAACTTATGGCCCATTCTTCCGTCGAAGTATTACTCTCTATCTCCAAAGAGGACTTTGTGTCCGATAATATAGAACGAATTGAAAAGTTAAATTCGAATACTTCAGCCATTATTTAATTTCTATTCAAATTATTGTTAGTGAAAATGTAAATAGTCGTGTCAGATTTGGAGCTCTTTACTTATCTCACGTTGAGTTGTGATTGATAAAGTCTGGGTGTTGTGTCCCTCTTTTATACTTTTAAAAAGTCATGCGAGAGGAATATATAAATATTTTCTATTAAGGTTTTAAGTACGAAATACCAAATACTCTATATCAATGCTATATATATTACAAGAACAAATACTAGTTAATACTATTTAATACATGGGCGTAACTACGTTTAAGTCCATAAGTACTTCCTACATACCGACTATATGTGCTACCTACTACACATCGAAAAGAAGAGAGTTAGAAGTTAAGAAAAAAATAATACAGATATCAATAATCATCCATTCATTAATGGAATGTTGTCTACTAAGCCAGATCCATTGTGTTTGATGGTTTATTGCCGGCTTAAGCTTCGTGTTCTTGAAAATTTCTTTTCATTTAATCATGATGCGTTTGCTAAAATTTATCATTTTATTTTTGAGTTGCGCGTTAAGCCGTTCATTAGAATTTGCTCTTGTTTCTTTTCTTCACTAACCCCCTAATTCAACTTAAAGAGTTATGAATACAATTACTCAGCAAATGTCACGAAAATCTGAATGAAACTTTAAAAATTTATTATATTATTTCTGTTATTTGTTATTGTAGTGGTGCAAATTATATTCCTAGGTATCGGTGATATAGTTAAAGATTATTTACAAATATTTCAATATTTCAAGGATAAATTGTTCTAAATCCGTTTTTTACAAAAACAAAATCTTACAAATATTGATATACTATCTAAACACAGAGATATAAAGATTTTTAAATTTTATTGATTTATCATCAATTAAAAAGATTACTAGAACAGATTAAACTTAAATCGCCTAAAACAAACTAGTCTCAAGACTTATTTTGTATTTTACTAAAATTTACTTAAAAATTATTACTTCAACCTAAGATATATATAATATTTTTGCACAATTCTTTCCATATGTTGTACCTTCTCATGTTTTTAGAGACCAGGTCCAACGAATCCACAATAACATTTCTTAAGATTCACACTTGTTGTTTGGTACTTCCCACCTACTAAAAATATTTCGAATCATATAATATATTGTAATAAGCACTTTTATGATATCGAAATATGTATATCAATGGACGACAATACCAAGTCAAAACTGAAACACGGACTTTGCTTCGTTTCAACACATAAAGTCTCTGACACAAAAAATTTTCTATAACATATATTGTAGTGCAGTATAATACAGAATAGTGTAGTATTGTAAATTATTATTTTATTATTTAATTGATCTATTTACTGACTATCTATTCATAATATTAATCCATTTATTTGTATTGGAAATTTTGTAATTTGTAACAAGAATTCCACGTAAAAAACACATAAAATTGATATTTTTAAAATATTTATTATTTACTTAATAAATATTTTCAAATTAATTGTATTATTTATTTTTTAGGTCTGAAGTAAAAATTTATTCGATATGGTATATGCCGCTAATGAAATATCTGGTTGTATCTCGTTATCATTTTCATTAGGAAACTTTTTTGTACAATAGATCTTCGATCTTTAGAGACCTTTCTTCCCAATTACCTTATGCAAATAAAATATTAATCATTTTTTAAATAAAAAACAGAAAAAATTTGCTTAAGCATTCACATCTATTAATATATTATGAAATTTATATACATTGAACAATTACAATTACCAAAATATCTTATATCATATTATTACTATGTACAAATTAACAGTTTCTTTATGAAATAAATAAATTAAAAAATTATTTCCTTGAATTATATTACATTGGAAGTCCCCCATACATAGTATATTGTTGGAGATTGCACCCGCACTCAGCAGAAAGTGTTTGTTGAACTTGAAATTGATGTTGTACTGCAATTCGGTCTTCAGTTGGGAGCTGGGGGTGAAAGTTGTTTAAAGCTTGTTGTTTTTGTAGTACAGCTTCTTGTACAAAACGAACTTCTTCTGGAGTCGGAAAATACACAGCGTTTGGAGAGTAATGAGAGTTATACGGTATTGTGTTGCTTTGGTGATAAGGATGTCCGTACGAGTAACCACCACCGCAATGTAAAGTTGCTCTTGAATCATTTAACGTTGAATTATTATTGCGACGTAAGCGGCCAGTGATTTCCCCAATAGTTACGTCTTCCGCTGATGGATCTATTGCCCAATAGTGACCGCGTCCTGGATCATCTAACGCCCGAGGTATTCGCACAAAATATTTATTCAAGCTTAGATTGTGCCGAATGCAATTCTGCCACTTGTTTCTGTTATTTTGATAGTACGGAAAGTTATTAGCTATCCACTCACATATCCCGCCCAATGTTAAACGTTTATCAGGACTGCTACGTATGGCCATAACAATCAGTGAACTGTATGTATACGCTGGTTTCTCATTAGTGAATGTAGATTCATCCGATAATGTTTCATCTGAAGAAGTAATATCACATGAACTTATGGCCCATTCTTCCGTCGAAGTATTACTCTCTATCTCCAAAGAGGACTTTGTGTCCGATAATATAGAACGAATTGAAAAGTTAGATTCGAATACTTCAGCCATTATTTAATTTCTATTCAAATTATTGTTAATGAAAATGTAAATAGTCGTATCAGATTTGGAGCTCTTTACTTATCTCACGTTGAGTTGTGATTGATAAAGTCTGGGTGTTGTGTCCCTCTTTTATACTTTTAAAAAGTCATACGAGAGGAATATATAAATATTTTCTATTAAGGTTGTAAGTACGAAATACCAAATACTCTATATCAATGCTATATATATTACAAGAACAAATACTAGTTAATACTATTTAATACATGGGCGTAACTACGTTTAAGTCCATAAGTACTTCCTACATACCGACTATATGTGCTACCTACTACACATCGAAAAGAAGAGAGTTAGAAGTTAAGAAAAAAATAATACAGATATCAATAATCATCCATTCATTAATGGAATGTTGTCTACTAAGCCAGATCCATTGTGTTTGATGGTTTATTGCCGGCTTAAGCTTCGTGTTCTTGAAAATTTCTTTTCATTTAATCATGATGCGTTTGCTAAAATTTATCATTTTATTTTTGAGTTGCGCGTTAAGCCGTTCATTAGAATTTGCTCTTGTTTCTTTTCTTCACTAACCCCCTAATTCAACTTAAAGAGTTATGAATACAATTACTCAGCAAATGTCACGAAAATCTGAATGAAACTTTAAAAATTTATTATATTATTTCTGTTATTTGTTATTGTAGTGGTGCAAATTATATTCCTAAGTATCGGTGTTATAGTTAAAGATTATTTACAAATATTTCAATATTTCAAGGATAAAATGTTCTAAATCCGCTTTTTTACAAAAACAAAATTTTACAAATATTGATATACTATCTAAACACAGAGATATAAAAATTTTTAAATTTTATTGATTTATCATCAATTAAAAAGATTACTAGAACAGATTAAACTTAAATCGCCTAAAACAAACTAGTCTCAAGACTTATTTTGTATTTTACTAAAATTTACTTAAAAATTATTACTTCAACCTAAGATATATATAATATTTTTGCACAATTCTTTCTATATATTGTACCTTCTCATGTTTTTAGAGACCAGGTCCAACGAATCCACAACGACATTTCTTAAGATTCACACTTGTTGTTTGGTACTTCCCACCTACTAAAAATATTTCGAATCATATAATATATTGTAATAAGCACTTTTATGATATCGAAATATGTATATCAATGGACGACAACACCAAGTCAAAACTGAAACACGGACTTTGCTTCGTTTCAACACATAAAGTCTCTGACACAAAAAATTTTCTATAACATATATTGTAGTGCAGTATAATACAGAATAGTGTAGTATTGTAATTTATTATTTTATTATTTAATTGATCTATTTACTGACTATCTATTCATAATATTAATCCATTTATTTGTATTGGAAATTTTGTAATTTGTAACAAGAATTCCACGTAAAAAAACATAAAATTGATATTTTTAAAATATTTATTATTTACTTAATAAATATTTTCAAATTAATTGTATTATTTATTTTTTAGGTCTGAAGTAAAAATTTATTCGATATGGTATATGCCGCTAATGAAATATCTGGTTGTATCTCGTTATCATTTTCATTAGGAAACTTTTTTTGTACAATAGATCTTCGATCTTTAGAGACCTTTCCTCCCAATTACCTTATGCAAATAAAATATTAATCATTTTTTAAATAAAAAACAGAAGAAATTTGCTTAAGCATTCACATCTATTAATATATTATGAAATTTATATGCATTGAACAATTATAATTACCAAAATATCTTATATCATATTATTACTATGTACAAATTAACAGTTTCTTTATGAAATATATAAATTAAAAAATTATTTCCTTGAATTATATTACATTGGAAGTCCCCCATACATAGTATATTGTTGGAGATTGCACCCGCACTCAGCAGAAAGTGTTTGTTGAACTTGAAATTGATGTTGTACTGCAATTCGGTCTTCAGTTGGGAGCTGGGGGTGAAAGTTGTTTAAAGCTTGTTGTTTTTGTAGTACAGCTTCTTGTACAAAACGAACTTCTTCTGGAGTCGGAAAATACACAGCGTTTGGAGAGTAATGAGAGTAATGAGAGTTAAACGGTATTGTGTTGCTTTGGTGATAAGGATGTCCGTACGAGTAACCACCACCGCAATGTAAAATTGCTCTTGAATCATTTAACGTTGAATTATTATTCCGACGTAAGCGGCCAGTGGTTTCCCCAATAGTTACGTCTTCCGCTGATGGATCTATTGCCCAATAGTGACCGCGTCCTGGATCATCTAACGCTCGAGGTATTCGCACAAAATATTTATTCAAGCTTAGATTGTGCCGAATGCAATTCTGCCACTTGTTTCTGTTATTTTGATAGTACGGAAAGTTATTAGCTATCCACTCACATATCCCGCCCAATGTTAAACGTTTATCAGGACTGCTACGTATGGCCATAACAATCAGTGAACTGTATGTATACGCTGGTTTCTCATTAGTGAATGTAGATTCATCCGATAATGTTTCATCTGAAGAAGTAATATCACATGAACTTATGGCCCATTCTTTCGTCGAAGTATTACTCTCTATCTCCAAAGAGGACTTTGTGTCCGATAATATAGAACGAATTGAAAAGTTAGATTCGAATACTTCAGCCATTATTTAATTTCTATTCAAATTATTGTTAATGAAAATGTAAATAGTCGTATCAGATTTGGAGCTCTTTACTTATCTCACGTTGAGTTGTGATTGATAAAGTCTGGGTGTTGTGTCCCTCTTTTATACTTTTAAAAAGTCATGCGAGAGGAATATATAAATATTTTCTGTTAAGGTTGTAAGTACGAAATACCAAATACTCTATATCAATGCTATATATATTACAAGAACAAATGCTAGTTAATACTATTTAATACATGGGCGTAACTACGTTTAAGTCCATAAGTACTTCCTACATACCGACTATATGTGCTACCTACTACACATCGAAAAGAAGAGAGTTAGAAGTTAAGAAAAAAATAATACAGATATCAATAATCATCCATTCATTAATGGAATGTTGTCTACTAAGCCAGATCCATTGTTTTTGATGGTTTATTGCCGGCTTAAGTTTCATGTTCTTGAAAAATTTCTTTACGTTTAATCATACCTGCACATATGATGCGTTTGCTAAAATTTATCATTTTATTTTTGAGTTGCGCGTTAAGCCGTTCATTAGAATTTGCTCTTGTTTCTTTTCTTCACTAACCCCCTAATTCAACTTAAAGAGTTATGAATACAATTACTCAGCAAATGTCACGAAAATCTGAATGAAACTTTAAAAATTTATTATATTATTTCTGTTATTTGTTATTGTAGTGGTGCAAATTATATTCCTAAGTATCGGTGTTATAGTTAAAGATTATTTACAAATATTTCAATATTTCAAGGATAAAATGTTCTAAATCCGTTTTTTACAGAAACAAAATTTTACAAATATTGATATACTATCTAAACACAGAGATATAAAGATTTTTAAATTTTATTGATTTATCATCAATTAAAAAGATTACTAGAACAGATTAAATTTAAATCGCCTAAAACAAACTAGTCTCAAGACTTATTTTGTATTTTACTAAAATTTACTTAAAAATTATTACTTCAACCTAAGATATATATAATATTTTTGCACAATTCTTTCTATATATTGTACCTTCTCATGTTTTTAGAGACCAGGTCCAACGAATCCACAACGACATTTCTTAAGATTCACACTTGTTGTTTGGTACTTCCCACCTACTAAAAATATTTCGAATCATATAATATATTGTAATAAGCACTTTTATGATATCGAAATATGTATATTAATGGACGACAATACCAAGTCAAAACTGAAACACGGACTTTGCTTCGTTTCAACATATAAAGTCTCTGACACAAAAAATTTTCTATAACATATATTGTAGTGCAGTATAATACAGAATAGTGTAGTATACCAAATTATTATTTTGTTATTTAATTGATCTATTTACTAACTATCTATTCATAATATTAATCCATTTATTTGAATTGGAAATTTTGTAATTTGTAACAAGAATTCCACGTAAAAAAAACATAAAATTGATATTTTTAAAATATTTATTATTTACTTAATAAATATTTTCAAATTAATTGTATTATTTATTTTTTAGGTCTGAAGTAAAAATTTATTCGATATGGTATATGCCGCTAATGAAATATCTGGTTGTATCTCGTTATCATTTTCATTAGGAAACTTTTTTTGTACAATAGATCTTCGATCTTTAGAGACCTTTCCTCCCAATTACCTTATGCAAATAAAATATTAATCATTTTTTAAATAAAAAACAGAAGAAATTTGCTTAAGCATTCACATCTATTAATATATTATGAAATTTATATACATTGAACAATTATAATTACCAAAATATCTTATATCATATTATTACTATGTACAAATTAACAGTTTCTTTATGAAATAAATAAATTAAAAAATTATTTCCTTGAATTATATTACATTGGAAGTCCCCAATACATAGTATATTGTTGGAGATTGCACCCGCACTCAGCAGAAAGTGTTTGTTGAACTTGAAATTAATGTTGTTTTTGTAGTACAGCTTCTTGTACAAAACGAACTTCATCTGGAGTCGGAAAATACACAGCGTTTGGAGAGTAATGAGAGTAATGAGAGTTAAACGGTATTGTGTTGCTTTGGTGATAAGGATGTCCGTACGAGTAACCACCACCGCAATGTAAAATTGCTCTTGAATCATTTAACGTTGAATTATTATTCCGACGTAAGCGGC
>NC_051846.1:234560886-234566147 GCF_002237135.1 Teleopsis dalmanni | reverse complement strand
TCTCTGGTGATGTGCACTGTTCGAAGTGCTGTGGCCAAGTCCCTGTGTTTTACTTTGCTTCTCCTTTTATACGGATTTTATAGAACGGGACTTCTAATTGCTGAGTGCACTTTGTACAGCTTTGTTATTGTCGATTCTAAGTGTCTGCGTCTGGTATGTTTACTGTTGCTGCACATTTGTTAAAATTTTACAAAATAGTTACACTCAAACAAAAAGGAGTGTTATTACTTAATTTATATTGTAAAAGGAATTGCATTTAATTTTTATTAAATTAATACTAACTTAATGATACTGATTTTACATACTAACTTAATAATACCTTAATTTTAAACTTATTTATACCTTAATTTTTATTACTACCTTATACTAACATTTTATTTTATGTTTATCTTAACTAATAATAAACAAATTATATTTAACTAAAAATATCTTAATTCTATTGTTGTTTTTTTTTTGTTTCTTTTATTTTCTTGTTGTTTGTTTGTGACGAGATTCTAAAACTCGTCACACTCCCTCCCTTCATTGGAAAGGGGGAACGACCCGAATGGCACCAGAATTTGCTATGAGCACCTTATGTTTTTTTTCCTGATTTTGCACATAAAAACATGGCGACGGCCCCGTTTTAACTTTTGAGCGTCCCTCTGTATCCGTTCCCAAAGTTCTGCGGTGGTTCTGGGGCTAGTTTTGCAGCAAAATGAGCCTGAGCGTTGGATAGTGGATGTGTTTGACTAAAACCATATCGCCAATCTGTGGTTTCCATGCTCTGGGTCGTAAATTATAGTGCTTGGCTTCTGTAACGTTTCTTCGGAGTTTTGAATATTTTATAAAATTCGTCTTGGGCCGTGGTGACAATCTGATCGTTCTCCGGTTGGGTTGTACAACGAATTTTCGTTTGCCGTTGCTGGTTTTCTGTGCTGACTTTGTCATCTGTTTCGAGACAACGTTCCTTAATTTGGTATGGTAATTGTTCCTGTTGGTCTTGTTGTGTTTCAATAAATTTTATTTGCTGTTGTACTATTTGCTCTTGTGTACCTTGTAGTTGTTGTAACTTTTGTACTTTGTTAGGTCTCGGGTCTTGCTGTATTTTCTCTCTGATAGGCCTTGGATCTCGCTGTATTTTCATTTTGGTAGGTCTTGGATCTTGTTGTTGTACGCCGTGTTCTAGCGTGTCTTGTGGTTGCTGTGAATCTCGGCTAGGTGTTGTATTGATAGGACTTGGATCTCGGTATTGTTGTAACTTTGGTGCTTTAGTAGATTTCGGATCTTGTTGTATTTTTACTTTGATAGGTCTCGGATCTTGTTGTTGTACGATGTGTTCTAGCGTGTCTTGTGGTTGCTGTGAATCTCGGCTAGGTGTTGTATTGATAGGACTTGGATCTCGGTATTGTTGTAACTTTGGTGCTTTAGTGGATTTCGGATCTTGTTGTATTTTCACTTTGATAGGTCTCGGATCTTGCTGTGTTTTCCCTTTGTTAGGTCTCGGGTCTTGCTGTATTTTCACTTCGATAGGTCTCGGATCTTGTTGTTGTACGATGTGTTCTAGCGTGTCTTGTGGTTGCTGTGAATCTCGGCTAGGTGTTGTATTGATAGGACTTGGATCTCGGTATGTTGTAACTTTGGTGCTTTAGTGGATTTCGGATCTTGTTGTATTTTCACTTTGATAGGTCTCGGATCTTGCTGTATTTTCTCTCTGATAGGCCTTGGATCTCGCTGTATTTTCACTTTAGTAGGTCTTGGATCTTGTTGTTGTACGCCGTGTTCTAGCGTATCTTGTAGTTGCTGCTGCTGCCGTTGTCGATTAACTTGCTGCTGTTGCTGTTGATTAGTCTGCTGTTGTTGCTGTCGTTGTTGCTTAACTTGCTGCTCTTGTTGTTGATTAGTCTGCTGCTGTTGCTGTCGTTGTTGTTTAACTTGCTGCTGTTGCTGTTGCTTAGTCTGCTGCTGTTGCTGTCGTTGTTGTTTAACTTGCTGCTGTTGCTTAGTCTGCTGCTGTTGCTGTCGTTGTTGTTTAACTTGCTGCTGTTGTTCTTCGACGGCTATGGATTGCAGTAGTTTTTGTTTTTGCTTAAAGAATCTAGACGGGATAAAAAACTTTAGAAAATCAACCTTGAAATGTGTCCAGTACTGCCAACGACAATTGTTGTTGCGATACCATATCAGTGCATTATTTTCGAGAAGTAAGGGCATTGTGCGTGGAATTAAGTTTACATCGATGCTATACTTGTCTGCCAGTTCTTCTATGTGTTCGATGAAACTCAATGGATCCTCACCACCGTCATATCTGAAGGACCATTTTTCCACATGTTCTATTGTTTGAATGGATGAGCGCATTGTAGGACTCATATCTGTCCCTTTTGTATTCCACGTGTGATATACGTTGATATATTTTTTTTCCTTCCAGAGTCCTTTCATTCGAGTTAAGAGTTCTGTGATGTGACCAACCAGGTTCGTGCTAAAATCGAATCCTCCTTACTCATTATTATATTACGAAGTTTCCTACGTTGTATTCAGGGTCCCTGCTCGGGCGCCACTTGTAAATAACCTTTTTTTTTTCTCTCAAGCCGGGGTTTTTCTCGCCGGATCCCAGAGTCGTTACAAGAATATTTTTTCTCTGTAACCCTGAATCGTTCGAATAATAATTTTCAAGCCACTTAATTGTTTTTAATTTCTTTATTATTTTTTTTCGGAATTTATTTTACAATATTTATAACTTATTTGCTAATAAAATATATAATACATATTAAGAATTATAATAAGAAATTTTAATTAATGGTGGATTTGGAACCAACACTACCGACAAGGCTGTGTTGCTTAGGAACAGTGTTACCGATAGGGCTACACTGATGAACTTGGAACCAATGCTACCGACAAGGCTGCGTTGCTAAGGAACAGCGTTACCGATTGGGCTACACTGATGAGCTGGAACCAACGCTACCGACAAGGCTGCGTTGCTTAGGAGCAGTGTTACCGATAGGGCTACACTGATGGGCTTGGAACCAACGCTACCGACAAGGCTGCGTTGCTTAGGAGCAGTGTTACCGATAGGGCTACACTGATGGGCTTGGAACCAACGCTACCGACAAGGCTGCGTTGCTTAGGAACAGTGTTACCGATAGGGCTACACTGATGGACTAGGAAAATGTTATTTAAATATTTTTAATTACCTGTTTATACACTTGCTCTGGCTCTGTCAAGTGTTCTGCTTCGTGGCCTGCCATAGAGTCTCTGGTGATGTGCACTGTTCGAAGTGCTGTGGCCAAGTCTCTCTGGTGATGTGCACTGCTCGAAATGCTGTGGCCAAGTCCCTCTGGTGATGTGCACTGTTCGAAGTGCTGTGGCCAAGTCTCTGTGTTTTACTTTGCTTCTCCTTTTATACGGATTTTGGAAACGGGACTTCTAATTGTTGAGTGCACTTTGTACAGCTTTGTTATTGTCCATTCTAAGTGTCTGCGTCTGGTATGCTTACTGTTGCTGCACATTTAAAATTTTACAAAATAGTTACCCTCAAACAAAAAGGTGTGTTATTACTTAATTTATATTTTAAAAGGAATTGCTTTTAATTTTTATTAAATTAATATTAATTTAATGATACTGATTTTATATACTAACTTAATAATACCTTAATTTTAAACTTATTCATACCTTAATTTTTATTACTACCTTATACTAACATTTTATTTTATGTGTAACTTAACTAATAATAAACAAATTATATTTAACTAAAAATACCTTAATTCTATTGTTGTTTTTTTTTTTTTGTTTATTTTATTTTCTTGTTGTTTGTTTGTGACGAGATTCTAAAACTCGTCACACTCCCTCCCTTCATTGGAAAGGGGGAACGACCCGAATGGCACCAGAATTTGCTATGAGCACCTTATGTTTTTTTCCTGATTTTGCACATAAAAACATGGCGACGGCCCCGTTTTAACTTTTGAGCGTCCCTCTGTATCCGTTCCCAAAGTTCTGCGGTGGTTCTGGGGCTAGTTTTGCAGCAAAATGAGCCTGAGCGTTGGATAGTGGATGTGTTTGACTAAAACCATATCGGCAATCTGTGGTTTCCATGCTCTGGGTCGTAAATTATAGTGCTTGGCTTCTGTAACGTTTCTTCGGAGTTTTGAATATTTTATAAAATTCGTCTTGGGCCGTGGTGACAATCTGATCGTTCTCCGGTTGGGTTGTACAACAAATTTTCGTTTGCCGTTGCTGGTTTTCTGTGCTGACTTTGTCATCTGTTTCGAGACAACGTTCCTTAATTTGGTATGGTAATTGTTCCTGTTGGCCTTGTTGTGTTTCAATAAATTTTATTTGCTGTTGTACTATTTGCTTTTGTGTACCTTGTAGTTGTTGTAACTTTTGTACTTTGATAGGTCTCGGATCTTGCTGTTTTTTCCCTTTGTTAGGTCTCGGGTCTTGCTGTATTTTCACTTCGATAGGTCTCGGATCTTGTTGTTGTACGATGTGTTCTAGCGTGTCTTGTGGTTGCTGTGAATCTCGGCTAGGTGTTGTATTGATAGGACTTGAATCTCGGTATTGTTGTAACTTCGGTGCTTTAGTAGATTTCGGATCTTGTTGTATATTTTTCACTTCGATAGGTCTCGGATCTTGTTGTTGTACGATGTGTTCTAGCGTGTCTTGTGGTTGCTGTAAATCTCGGCTAGGTGTTGTATTGATAGGACTTGGATCTCGGTATTGTTGTAACTTCAGTGCTTTAGTAGATTTCGAATCTTGTTGTATTTTTACTTTGATAGGTCTCGGATCTTGCTGTGTTTTCCCTTTGTTAGGTCTCGGGTTTTGCTGTATTTTCACTTCGATAGGTCTCGGATCTTGTTGTTGTACGATGTGTTCTAGCGTGTCTTGTGGTTGCTGTGAATCTCGGCTAGGTGTTGTATTGATAGGACTTGGATCTCGGTATTGTTGTAACTTTGGTGATTTAATAGATTTCGGATCTTGTTCTATTTTCACTTTGATAGGTCTCGGATCTTGCTGTATTTTCTCTCTGATAGGCCTTGGATCTCGCTGTATTTTCACTTTGGTAGGTCTTGGATCTTGTTGTTGTACGCCGTGTTCTAGCGTATCTTGTAATTGCTGCTGCTGCCGTTGTCGATTAACTTGCTGCTGTTGCTGTTGATTAGTCTGCTGTTGTTGCTGTCGTTGTTGCTTAACTTGCTGCTCTTGTTGATTAGTCTGCTGCTGTTGCTGTCGTTGTTGTTTAACTTGCTGCTGTTGCTGTTGCTTAGTCTGCTGCTGTTGCTGTCGTTGTT
>NC_051846.1:234545221-234560786 GCF_002237135.1 Teleopsis dalmanni | reverse complement strand
GTGAATAGTTGAAACAGAACATCCAGGTATGATGAGAAAATTGAGCTATTCAATTGCGCTATTTTTTAAAATACCATATTGTAACATATCTCATAAATTATGGCTCGTACAAAGCAAACTGCTCGTAAATCGACTGGTGGTAAGGCACCACGAAAACAATTGGCTACCAAAGCCGCACGTAAAAGTGCACCAGCTACTGGAGGTGTGAAAAAACCACATCGTTATCGTCCAGGAACTGTAGCTTTACGTGAAATTCGTCGCTACCAAAAGAGTACTGAACTCTTGATTCGCAAATTGCCATTCCAGCGTTTGGTCCGTGAAATTGCACAAGATTTCAAAACTGATTTACGTTTCCAGAGTTCTGCTGTAATGGCTCTTCAAGAAGCTAGCGAAGCATACTTAGTGGGTCTTTTTGAAGATACTAACTTATGCGCAATTCATGCCAAACGCGTTACAATTATGCCAAAAGATATTCAATTGGCTAGACGTATTCGTGGAGAACGTGCTTAAGATTGGAAGCAATATAATTTTATAAATATACAAAAATCGGTCCTTTTCAGGACCAAAATTATATAAAGAAAAGAGATAAATAAAAATGACATGACTTATCCAGGGTTTGAAATTGCTTGACTATTTTCAATTGCTTATTTTTGACTATGAAAATAAAATAAGCAAAATGTAAATGTAAATGTAAATGCAACAATTATAATAGTAAGTTTATTCAAAGAAAAGAGATAATGATAAATTATATCATATAGATATATTATAGACATAGCTATTAGAAGTAGCATAATATATATTAATATGTATATGTATCATATGTATACTATTATTAGTATCATATAGTATATCATTAGACATAGAATGTTTCACGTCATAACATTTAATTGAATCAATATGTTTTATTTTTCTTTTGCTGTAAGCAGAAAGCATCAAAAGCCATAATGTAATGTAAATGACTTGAACTTACTAAAAGAACGTTTAAGGAATGAGTTGTAAAAGAGCTCCCATGAAATTGTATGTTTTCAAATTTAAAGCACGAATGCAAATATAGAATATATCAATTTAAAAGCGATGATAGTACTAAGACTGATGATAAGGATTAACACTCGTTAATTCAAGAGTTAACTCTATTTAGCAGGTTATATTATCCATGATCAAAAAACTGTAAGATCGTCAAAACTGACAGAAATTAATTTGTTGATTGAATCATTTATTCACTAACAACCAAACGATAGCTGATAATTCATGAAGAGACTGTCAAAGTTTTTTTTTATTTTTTTTCTTCTATCAGTAGCCTCTTAAAAGAAATATCAAAAACAAAATATATATCATATTTATATTATTATTATGTTGAGGTTAATTGAGTCAGTGCACTTGAGCACTTTTACTTTCTATTAACAATAATCCTTGTCTGGATTATTGTTTATAACTTTATCAGATCTGCGTACCTCCCCGAGGAGCTTGCAACCATTCTGAGATTCAATAACGCGGTATTGGTAAGCCTGTCAGTTTTCGTAAATAATTTCAGGAATCTATACATATTTATAATATAGATAAATTATCAACTCAATTGAATATTTTTGTGGCCCTGAAAAGGGCCTTTTGAATAAGTGGTGTTTGTTTGATATAACGCAATTTACTTGGAACTAGTATACTTAGTGACAGCTTTTGTTCCTTCACTAACTGCGTGCTTAGCCAGTTCACCGGGAAGTAAAAGACGAACAGCAGTTTGAATCTCCCGACTAGTAATGGTGGAGCGCTTATTGTAGTGTGCTAAGCGCGAAGCCTCAGCAGCAATACGTTCGAATATGTCATTCACGAAGCTGTTCATGATGCTCATGGCTTTCGATGATATACCAGTATCGGGGTGGACTTGCTTTAACACTTTATAAATGTAGATAGCATAGCTCTCCTTCCTCCTGCGCTTCTTCTTCTTATCGTTTTTGGTTATATTTTTCTGAGCCTTTCCATCTTTTTTGGCTGCTTTTCCGCTAGTTTTTGGTGGCATGATTTCTGATTTTAAATTTTAATCGTCGATTTGGGGCAATTTCCGTTTCTATATAAACATTTTTCAAACGAAAGTTTAAAGCAATTTTTTATTTTAAATTGCGTTTAGAAAAAGTATATGAGATAATTTGTCGGCATCATTAAAAAAAAAAAAAAAAATTCCAGGTGCTGATAAAATTAGTAACCGCTGTATCAAAAATCTGCCTGTAGCATCAATCATCATAATTAATAATATAATCAATGCCATGCTACAGTTAGGTAAATTTCCAGATAAATGGAAAGAAGCATTAGTAATTGTGCTCCCGAAACCCAACAAGAACCACACATTCCCGCAAAACTGGCGACCTATCAGCCTACTTCCAGTTATGGGGAAACTAGCTGAAAGAGTCATTCTAAATAGACTGCAGACCGAAACAAATCGCCTAAAACTTATACCGGACGAACAATTCGGCTTCAAAGCCAACCATTCGACCGATCTACAACTGGCAAGAGTGACACAATACATCCAATCTGCACTTAGAGAAAATAAATCGACGGGCATGATAATATTTGATGTTGAGAAAGCGTTTGATAAAGTTTGGCACGATGGCCTCATCTCTAAAATGTACGACCTAAATCTACCTCTCAACATCATCAAAATCATTGGTAGCTTCATGCATAAAAGACAATTCAGAGTCAAAATCAATAATCATCTATCAACCCCCAGATTTATTGAAGCAGGGGTGCCTCAAGGCTCTCCATTGTCTCCAGCCCTATACAATCTCTTCACTTCCGACATTCCAAAGCTAGAACCATCTAAACTAGCCCTATATGCAGATGATACCTGTATATTCTATGCTGATAAAAATACTTTAAACGTCAGTAACACATTACAGGAACATGTTGACTGTGTCACTTCTTACTTCCAAAAATGGAAAATTAAAATTAATAACGATAAAACGAAGGCAATTTTCATAACCAGAAAACGGTGGCAATATCCACCAAAATTAAAAGTAAATGACACCGATATAGACTGGGAAGACCACATCAAATACCTGGGGATTACATTTGACAAGAAATTCCAATGGAGCACGCACATATACAATCTAAGAAATAAAATCAACACAATGCTAAACCATTTACGACCGCTCTACAAAAACAAGGCTCTAAGTATCAAAAATAAAAAGTTGCTTTATACCCAGATAATGCGTCCGGCGCTATCATATGGCTTCATTGCTTTCTCCAAAACTTCAAAAACTAACTTCAACAAACTTCAAACATGTCAAAATATAGCCATTAAAAAAATATTTAACATTCCCTGGTACATAAGAAATGTCGATATTCAAAGGGATCTAAAAATCACACCTATCAAACTATACATTAAAGACAGGGCTCTCAAATTATTCAAATCAATAGATGCACATGACAACACTTTATTGCAAAATCTACACCAACAACCTATTCACACTACAGGAAGATACGCGGACATCCGTACCATTATTAACTAAACTAAACAATAAAATTAATTGAGCACTCGTCATTTACCCAGTGGACATAATCTAGAAATGTCTACCACTATAATTGAGTCAAGGTATTAACTTTTACCGACTCGAACTCAATTTTCAACAACAACATTAAAAAAAAATAGATCCAATTTTTATAAATCTCAACTACTAGAAACTCAACTCAACTATGTCTGGTCGTGGTAAAGGTGGTAAAGTTAAAGGCAAGGCAAAGTCACGATCAAATCGTGCTGGATTACAATTTCCAGTTGGTCGTATTCATCGATTATTGCGTAAAGGCAATTATGCTGAACGCGTTGGTGCAGGTGCTCCAGTCTACTTAGCTGCCGTTATGGAATATTTGGCTGCTGAAGTTCTTGAATTGGCTGGCAATGCAGCACGCGATAATAAGAAGACAAGAATCATTCCTCGTCATTTACAGTTGGCCATACGTAATGATGAAGAATTGAACAAATTATTGTCTGGTGTTACAATTGCACAAGGTGGTGTACTACCAAACATTCAGGCTGTACTTTTGCCAAAGAAAACAGAAAAGAAGGCTTAAATTATTTTATTTTATTTATTAAAATACGAATACATATACGTGGAGAATTAACTATCAATTAATCCGTCCTTTTCAGGACGACAAAATTTATTTTATTAAAGAAAATGTATTTCATTAAATCAATTGATATAAATATTGTACATACTATCATACCTACCCTACTAACTTACACAAGCCATACTTTAAAACACTTAACAATCAATCATTTCTTGCCTCGCCCTTCTGTTCCGTTACATTCCTGGAAGACCTTCATGAAATCGAAATCTTCGAAAATTGTAAATCAGCCTACATAACAGATAAAATACATAGCATTGTTAGTGTATAACTTAACACTGCGTTTTGCTACATAGTAATAATTTTTTTTTTGTTTTTGGGCAGCAGGTATCAACCAGTTTTTATACATACGAGTGTGTATGCGTTCCAATTGACTTCCTAGAAAGCAGGTTCGCTGTGCCACTATTTTTTAAGAATGCAAGTTTATTATTCAGGGTTAGATAATTGAAGTGTTACCTATTCAAGCGATCACATTATTTTTTTATTGATTCAAATTACAAAAATTTGTGAAAATAATTAAAATTTCACAATCCATTCACTCTAGCTTGATGTGGCCACCTTTTGTCTTGACTATGGCTGTGATCTTCCAGTATTTTGGCCTATTCCTGAATAAAAGCTTTCTTCAGCGTATCGAAACTGGCTTATTTTTTAGTTCTCAACTTGCTCTCCAAATTGGCCCAGCGTAACAACTCCTTTGCTCATTCGAGTCTAACTTTTTGTTGCTTTGGTGCAAGATCTTGTGCCTTGGAACTTTTAAAGCTTTACCTTGAGCTTATTTTGGAAAATGCGTCAGATGCTTCGTTCAGATATTATCGGTTCTTTGGCCATTTGATTAGTACTACGACGTGGATTTCGTTTAAGTCGAGCCTTCACTTTCCGAACCATTTTAGGCAATGTTGCTGTTTTTTTTTTTGTCCACCACTATAGCATTTGGTGACTCTGCCTGAGCTATTATAACGATTTAAGGTACGATACACAAACATTTTATTCACATTGAGATATTTGAGCTCAAGCACAATAGCTAGTTGTAATTTTCCAACCAAATATAATGCAATCACACTTATTTTTTAATTCCATTTCGAATAATATTAGTTCTATAAAACTTAGACGCAAATGCTTGTGGTAACTTGTAAACAATATAAATAGCTGTCATTCATATGAATTTGACGTAGTTGGCAATATCAGTTTGACAAACATATCGCTGTGTAATTTGTAACACTTCAATCGCCTAACCCTATATATTATTAAGAATCTTTTAATATTTATCATAGATTCGCGTATCAATAAATAGATACATAAATCTTCGCAGGTAGTATAATCTAAGTTACAATAATATTAATATTATATTTGTTACTAATAAAAATGTACAAAACAAATAACGTTGCCAGGCCAATAGCATAAAGTTTCATAATTACCTTTTTGAAATCAAGAACCTAATAATTTTGTGCCAAATATTTGTATTTATTATTAAATAAATGTGATACAATTATTAAAAAACATTAATATTCATAATATAAAGAAGGAAACATATAAAAAATAATTATTTTTCTTTTAAAAGTTTTAAAATTTATTTATTTATTTACTAAACATCTTATAAAATTTTCAAAATGGTAACACCTAATTTATCTCATTAGAAATTCTGGTATGTACCAACAATCGCTGCCATACCGACATAATTGACTATTTCCCCTAAATATACTCGAACTCGCACACGGCCTAAATGTTTACTATTATTATCATAGTTACTATTTCAATATTTTGGTATTGTAATATTTATTATTATAGATAAATTATTTAAAGGTAGAGTTTTTAAAATTTGTATCTGAATTAGTTTTATAAAATATTCTATATTTTATAAAAGATTTATGGCAGTAGATGGAAAACATCCAAAGCCACTGTGTGAGTCTTGAACCTACTAAAACTAGCTCTTAGGAATGACTATGGAAGATTGCAGCCGCAAGTTTATATATATACTTCAGTATCTATTTAAATGTTATCCATATCCATGTTAGTTTATAAAAAAATTCATCTTAAATTTTAACATTTTATGTCGTATATCACTCCTTATAAAAATGTTAGAATACGCACATTTAATTTTAATTTTATTTTAATTATAAAGTAATAAAAAGAACATTTTTTTTAAATATACATATTTAATAAAATACTTATAATAGTCAAAGTTAAATAATTAAATTATAATTATAAAAGAAAAAGTAAAATGATTTCATTCTTATATATTTTTAATCATGTATGTAGATATAATTTTTTTTTATGAATTCTATTAAGTAGGATACGTACAGTTGTTATTCGAATGATATTGAAAACTATAAATTTAATTGCTGATATGTTATTAATAACGTTTATATATAATAATTTTTCACATGATTAAAAATTATTTAAAACTTGTAATAAAATTTTAAAAATAACACGTATAGAAAATCTTAAAACATATTTTAAAGTAAACGAATTCAATGTAACATGTTAACATTATGGATGGATATCTAATCTCAAATAGACACTATTTGATATAATTAAAAGTGATAATCTTATATTCTAATTAAAATACAATATATTTATTTATAATTATTTCTATTAGTGCTTTAAAATTTTAAACTTTTATATAAATTGAGTTAATATTTCAAAATAGGATAAAACATAAGCATTCAAAATGTTAAAACTGACGTTTTTATGCATCTCGTGTTTTATTAAATTTGCATTTATAAATATATGAAATATATAAAACCATATATATAATTTAACAGAGAATTGAATAAACTATTTAATAAATAATTTAATATATAAATTATACAAAAGATAACTTTAAAATATTCTAATTTATTAACAAGTTCAACTATAGATTTACAAAATTTAAAGTTTAAACCAATTTTTATATATTTTATATAATTATAATTAGTATAAAAATGAATGTAATAAAATATTCAATATCTTCTTTACTTAATTTGATTTAAATAATTGTGTTTAATTTACTTGGTCTATTTAAAATTAATAATAAATGTTGAAAAATTTTTTCAAACTCAGTAGAAATATGTATTAATGAAAAATTTTTATAAATGCGCTCTTCTCGGCGCTTCGTACAAAGTGAGCTAAGCTACCATAAAAATGTGAAAAAATATTCATAAGTAAGAATATTACGGAATATTAAAAAGCAAATATGTCTGAAGCTGTTGCCGTTGCAAATACAGATTCTCCAAAGGAGATAACTGCCGTTCCTGAAAAGAAAGTTGCTGTTAAAAAGGCAACAAAAGTAAAAAAACCTTCTGCAGCTCCATCTCATCCATCAACACAACAAATGGTTGATGCATCTATCAAGAACTTGAAGGAACGCAGCGGATCTTCATTGTTGGCAATTAAAAAGTATATAAGTGCCACATATAAATGTGATGCCCAGAAATTGGCTCCATTTATTAAAAAATATTTGAAAACTGCTGTAGCTAATGGCAAATTGATACAAACAAAAGGAAAAGGTGCATCTGGTTCATTTAAATTATCAGCTGCTGCTGCTAAGTCTCCTAAATCGTCTGTCGAGGGTAAGAAAAAGAAGGTGCCATCAGGTGTTACGAAGAAGAAGGTTACTGCATCATCTGCAGGTACTAAAAAGTCAAAGGCAAAGGTATCTGGAGAGAAAAAACCTAAAAAATCTGCGGCAGCTAAGAAGAGTGTTGAAAAGAAAAAAACTGAGAAAGCTAAAGTTAAAAGTGTTAAAAAGATTGGATCTGTTAAGGCTAAGCCAGCTAAACCAAAGTCTACTTCTACAAAAGCTAAAACGGCCGCAAAACCTAAAAAAACTGCCGTTAAAAAAACATCAGTCAAGAAAACTGCTGCAAAAAAATAATTTTAAAAATCAAACTTTAAATTCATCAAAACAGCCCTTTTTAGGGCTACAAAATATGTGTAAAAAGAAGATAAGAAGATTCATTATTTATTTATTTATTTATTTATTTTATAAAATGTTTTAGTATATGGTATACCTATTGCGTTTATTAATGACCGGTCACTAAAGATTGAATAATCACCTATCGAAGTTAGGAATTCAATCCAACTCAGACTGCAGATACTGTAGAGAAGAGAGAAACTGCATACCATGTGCTTGGGTAGTGCCCACTGATGCACAAACGGAATAAACACCTAGGAGGGTATTTCATGGATCATAAATATTCAAGACTAGGAAAGATGGACTTTATATTGTCTTTCATTAAAGAAAACGGACTTGGAGAAACACTCTAACCCGAGTAATGGGCACAATATACCTTGTAGGTCACAGTGCACGATCATTTCTTTTAATAATACCTCATGAATAATATGAAGAAATTCTTTTATTCTGTAATGCGCTATAAATTTAATCTCTAATAAGCAAACAAAAATTCTTTATGCATTTAAAAAAATTATATTCTCTTATTTAGACATTATGTGCAATACTTCACATCATTCTTAAGTTAATAAATATTTATCTTATTCTATTATATTTAATATCCAATTATTTATTTATTATAGTAATGACCATAAAATATTATATATCAAAATATGTCATTTATTTGATGAAATACTCACTTGTATATATTTTATTCACTTAATTTCATTTTTAAATTCTATTTTAAATAAATAAAAATAGTGGTTTATGCTAATTTTATTTATTATTATATAATGCTTCTAATTACACTTGTTAATTTATAACTAACACACCACACTCGGTACTCACTTGCAAGACGCTGCAAATTACTTAAAGATAATTTTAAAATATTCTAATTTATTTCAATAACAAGTTCTTTTATTTCTTTTCTTTATATAATATTGTCATAATTCACTTAATTCATATACGAATTTTTTTCACTTTCATTTTCCCCGGAAGCAGTTTGCTTGTTGAACACTTGGATTTGGATTAAGATTAAGATTCAGTGTGAGATTTGAATTCACTAAAACCACCTCTTAGGAATGAATGGAGAAAATTTTTGCACCATTGTGCGGAAACTTCAAACTGCAATATCTAACAGTCCGCAAATTACTCATATACGTCAGTTCTATTTATCTTATTCTATAAAAAAATTGAATGAGAATTATAATTAAGCCCGTAAGAAGCTAGTCCACATATATACTGCTAATGTAACAAAGAAATTGAGAATTATAATAATAAATATTTTGTACATTGTTAAACTGATCATTTTAATTATAAATTATACTCGACAGACATCAACCGATCAGGCTAATAATAAATTTTATTTTTTTATAATTTTAGAAAAATACCAACACATATATATGTAAATTTATCTCTTTAAGTGTAAGATTATTTGGGTCCTGAAAAGGACCATTGGGCAATATATTATTGCATTATTAAATCAATAATTGATTATTTGCTTAACCTCCAAAACCGTATAAGGTACGGCCTTGTCTCTTTAAAGCATATACGACATCCATGGCTGTAACAGTCTTCCTTTTGGCATGTTCTGTATATGTAACAGCATCACGGATCACATTTTCCAAAAATACTTTCAATACTCCACGAGTTTCTTCATAAATCAAACCAGAAATACGCTTAACTCCGCCTCGGCGAGCTAAACGTCTGATAGCTGGTTTCGTAATACCTTGGATGTTATCACGAAGAACTTTGCGGTGACGCTTAGCACCACCTTTTCCTAATCCTTTGCCACCTTTACCACGACCAGTCATTTTGTATTTAAATTTTTATAGATATGGTAGAACCGTTCGAATTCAAATTCAAACAATAAATGAAGTGACGACGGATGATTGACGACTATTTATAGAAAATATAAGCACTACGAAAGATATGAAAAATATTGGGTAAAACAAAACAAAACATAAGAAAACAAAACAAAAAGAATAAGCAATATGAGAAACAATGAATGTTAAAACATGTGAATAGTTGAAACAGAACATCCAGGTATGATGAGAAAATTGAGCTATTCAATTGCGCTATTTTTTTTTTAAAAATGACGGAAGGATCATAAAAGACACTTCATTCAAGTCGTTGTTAAGTACGGTTGTGTTTTTTTAGTGCTCGTGCTAATTTTCAACTCGCAAATCATTCATTCGGCAATTATAGTGTAAAGTGAAATTAAATTCAAACTCGCGGTAGAGATATGTTAGTGAAATTCAAAATAACAAAATAAGTTAATAAAAAAATAAAAAAATTTTGTACCTGAATTTAAAGTGCAGTGCATATCGTTTACCTGTAGTGTGGTTTATTAAATAAGCAAACAATCGCCAAAGACGATTCAATTATTGTGTATACCTGCAAGGGAAAAAATAAAAATAAAATAAGGTTAATAAGTCATTACAAAATCGAAAGAGACAATAGTAATAAAGAAAGGAAAATAAAAACAAAACTAATTATTTAAAAAAAAACAAAAGAAAAAAGTGTGTCTTTAAAACTATATTTTTATAACAAGCAGTCAAAGGAAGTTTTGTGCATACCTGTTAAAAAAAGGTATCCAATCAAAAATAAAAAATTTTTTTTTTAAAAATTGCTTACTGGTGAGTGATTCATTTTTGTGAACTTATTAAACAAATTGAACATTAATTTTGAACATTATTAAATTTTGTATTTTGTGCTTATTTATATATATTATATATATATTTTTATGCACACTTGTATATGGTATTATATCTTTTAATTATATTTTAAATTAATTTTCTTGTATTTTCGTTCTGTCCGTCTGCATACCTCCTGTTCCTATGGATGTGGAGGGTGTAGGTTCAAATAGCGCCAGTAGCTCTGAATCGGAGCCTGACTCCACTATTAAACGGCGCAAAACATCTTCGCCTAAAAAAGATGAAAAAAACATTAGCTACAAAAAAAAATTTTTAGTCCTTTCTAAAAGGTTCAATGAAATTGAAAAGCTTTATCAAGCTATTTTGCATGAAAATGCATCTCTAAAACAAATGCTTCACGCTGATTACTCTAGCGATCTAGAAGTTGATCCTCAAGAAGAAGAGATCAGTACTCCATCTAGCCTATCGGCTACTACAGCCACTCCCGCCTCTTCTGATGCTGCTTTCGCAGCAAATTTCCCAGCTCTTCCAGTGCCCAAATCTAATGGTATTTTAACTAATGCTCCCATTCATACTACTACGACATCTGCCGTTCGTCTTACTTCCTCGCGCCCTTTGCCAGCGGCTGCCAAAGATAGTGGCAACACGGCCATTCCTCTCCCTTCAAGTATGCCAACTAGTGGCAAAACTCCCCCAGCTATCACTGTTCGTGATGTTAATATCAAAGAACTTCGCAGCAGCATCAAAGCTGCTCTTCCCAACTCTGCATACGAGTTCAAAGCCATTAATGGTAAAACTTTTCGTATCCTTACTAAATGTAAAGATACATTTTACAAAATAAACGCGGTCCTTAAAGACCTCAAAATTCCGAGTTTCGCTCCCATTCCTTCAGAAGACAAGATAACCCCTGTTCTTTTGAAAAATTTCCCTTCCTCATTTGATGAGGAAGATCTCAAGGCAGCATTAGCTACGGATTTACCTCAGTTCAGCTTCACTCGTGTTGCTAAATTTAGGCCTCCAGGGCGCTTCATAGCTAAGAATCCTGAGAGATATAACTCCACAATTTGGGAACTTCACCCAGCCCCTAATATGGACCTTCTTATGCTGCTTAGCATCACCAAGCTTCCATCATTAAATCTTATTGTTAAATTTGAGCGCAAAGCTCATCTTGAAGCGCCTCAGTGCTCAAACTGCCAGCGGTACTTCCATACCGCCAAATTCTGCAACTTTCCCTCTCGTTGCGTCCGTTGTGGTGGCTCGCATTCTAAAGGGGCTTGCACCCTTCCGCCTAAAGCCTTTGATCCAGTAACAAAGCAACAAATCCCGGAGACCCTTCCCAAATGCTGTAACTGTGGTCAGACTGGCCACCCAGCAAATTACAGGTGCTCTAAATTTAAGGAGCTTCGTGCTTCTCGCAATGCCAAATCTAAAGCCTCAACGGCTGAAACCCCTAACCGTCTTCCGACTAATTTTGTCAAGCCTGGTTCCTCTTTTGCTTCTATGGCTGCGATTTCTAGTGCTCCTCCGCGCACTGTTGCGTCCTCTGCGTCCGCTGCTCAGCCTCTCAATCCAAAAAAAATTGTCCACCCTGCTCCAATTAATAGCTCTCATAAATCCTCTGGCACTTCAGGCGCAAATATTGGCTCTCATATGCCTGATATTGAATCATTGTTTTCGTTTGCTTTAAGTATTAAGCAACAATTTTCCACTCTCACCTCACAAGTAGAGCGTAAGGCCTTCCTCACTCGTAAAGTATTTGAGTTCGTTTTATATGAATAATCTTAAGATTATTCTTATAAACGTAAACTCTCTCCGCTCAGAGCTTAAGCGTGAAGTTTTTCAAAACTTTCTTACGCATAGTAAGCCTGATGTTCTCCTTGCTGTTGAAACCAGAATCAATCCTGGTTTCACTCTTACTTTCTCTGGTTACAATGTCGTCCGTTTCGATAGGGTTGGTCCTGGTGGAGGGGTTGCAATCCTTCTTAAGGCAACATACGCTTTTTCCGAACTTCGTATTCCTCAACTCTCCTCATTTGAAGCTTGCGGTATCACTCTTCTCCTCGAAAATAACTTTAATGTTGATTTATTCTGCGTGTATTACACGCCCTCTATATCCCAATCTATTGACCCTAATGACCTCACTAAATTAATAAACCTTTCTTCAAATCCATTTGTTATTGGAGGTGACTTCAATAGTAAACACTACTTTTGGAATAACGCTCAAAACTGCATTAATGGTACCAGATTATACAACTGGTATATAAGCAATTGTATTAACCTCAATATTAATCTTGTTGCCCCCAACGCGCCAACACGCTTCAATGCGACACTCGACTTTTTCTTCACTGACAACTGTCTCTCCGACATGATTGGAAATACTTCAGTGGCGTTGCTGACTATCAGGCTGTTGTTTTACCTCTCACAGGCTGTAGAGCCCTCCTATCTGCCCCTCGTACGTATTTAAATTTCGCTGCCACCTGCTGGGACAGCTTCAATTCCACTCTTGACAGAATGATTTCCTCCCTTGACCTTCCTGTAAATAGGAACCTATCACCTAATGAAATTGACTGTGTCACTTCACAACTTGAGAGCATTCTTTCTGCAACTATTGAAGAGCATGTCCCACTGACCCTTCTTAAAAAGTGCTACCAGGTTCCTCTTGATCCTCTTACTGTTGATCTAATCCAACGTCGCAAAGTTCTTCGCCGTAGGCTATATCGCCTCAGGCAAACTAACTCTCCTCGATTTCAGCTCATGCGAGCTATAATTTCCACTCTTGATAATATCCTTACCCAAAGGATCAAGTTGGCTAGAAATAATCATTTCAATGCCTTAGTTCGTTCTGCTAAATGCGACTCTGATGTCTTCAAAAAAGTTAAGCAGATCTGTGGCATTAAAAAAGTCACTCCTGACATCACCATCAATAACAGAAGTTTTTCTGATGACTCAACCAAAGCCAATATATTTGGCGAAACCTTTGAGCTTTATCATAAGGTCTCCCTCGGTGATGGAAATCCAAATTTCAATGCAACGGTCTGCAATTTTGTCCGAGACCATTACGAAAACTTCGGACAAAGCATTACTAACTTCAGCACCAGCTACCCAGCCAACAGTGCTAATACTCTTGACCCAAACGGGTTCATTACTCCATCAGGTCTCTTCACCATCCTTAAGTCAAAAAGACCTAAAAAATCTTCTGGACTGGATAGAATCTCCAACCACGCTATGCGAAATCTGTCTCCTCTCTTTTTTTGCACATGTGCGATTATCTTTAATCACTCTTACAACATTGGTCACTTTCCCAGGCCTTGGAAGAGAGCCATTGTCATACCTGTCCATAAAAGCGGTAAGCCTCATACTCTCCCCTCAAGCTACCGTCCCATTTCCTTACTTAGCTCACTAAGTAAACTTTATGAATCATTCATTGCTAGTCAACTTAAGTCCCACATAACAGAAAAACGACTTCTCCCGAACTTCCAATTTGGTTTTCGTAACAAAACCTCAACCACAGACGCGCTTAGTATTTTCCAAAGTGATATCTGTGTAGGTCTCTATAACTCTCAACCCACCGTGGCTGTGAGCCTAGATATTGAGAAAGCTTTTGATACTGTTTGGATTGAAGGCCTTGTCTACAAGCTCCACCAATACAATTTCCCCCCGCTCCTTTGTAGCATTGTCTACCAATTTGTGTCAGGAAGAAAATTTATGGTTCGTGTTGGTTCTAGCCTTTCTAGGGAATTCCTTGTAGCAGCTGGTGTCCCTCAGGGTTCTGTACTTGGTCCCATACTCTTTAACATCTACACTTCAGACATTCCTATCCCTCCCCCAAATGTCAAGCAGCTCTGCTTTGCAGATGACTGTCTAATATACTCCAAATCGTCTTATACTCCCAGGGTCTCTAACTCCTTAAACCAGCATTTAGGAAATCTTTCTTGCTTTTATCATAAGTGGAAGCTCAAATTAAACCCCCTCAAAGTCTCTGCCATTGCCTTCACTGGCTATGCACGAAATCGTCCAAGCAGTTATAACCCCTCTAACATTAAGCTTAAACTTAATGGGACCCCCATTAAACTTGTTGACAAGTTTAAGTACCTTGGAGTTATGTTCTCTCCCAAACATAACTTCATTCCCCACATCGATTATATTGTCAAGAATGTGTCCTTCCGCCATATGAGCCTTAAAAATGCGTTAAGACGCCACAACCAGCTAAATATTCAAGCAAAACTCTTGTGCTATAAACAACTCATTCGCCCTCTTTCCACCTACTCCTTTCCCATCTGGTCAGGCATCTCCTCGGCTCAAATGGAACGCCTACGTGCGTTAGAAAGAAAAATTCTCCGCGACTGTATAAATTACAAGCGCAAGCCTAATGGCAAACATCACCGTATAAATTTTGTTTACAAATCCGCCAATATCGAGCGGCTTGACGATTATCTATTGTCCCAAGCTCGTCGATACTTTACTAGGGCCCATAACCTCCCCCCCGACGTTCTGAGATCTGATCAGCTACCAACTGATCTGTTACTCGCTATGAGGCATAAACCTCCCCAGTTCCTATCCCTCCTCCTGGACGACATTGCCCAATCTCCCCCTGTAATCCCGTTTTACAACCGTGGTTACAGTAATCCCCTTCAACGTGTGTACTTATAAATAGCCCCTCAAACTCAATTTAAGTAGTATTCCGTCTCACCGTTTTCATTCTTCAAATTTCATGGCTTAGATATATTTACTATTGTAAATGTTAAGCCTTACTAGTAATTGCTTTCACTCCAATCGTTGAAACTGGAATGGGGTTCCTAGCCTTGGACCTTCACGGTCCCTTGCTTGGAATCTATTCTCTATGCATTCCTAAGAGGTGGTTTTAGTGGGTTCAAGTCTCACACTGTGGCTTTTGATGCTTTCCACCAACTGCAAAAAAAAAAAAAAAAAA
>NC_051846.1:234531270-234545121 GCF_002237135.1 Teleopsis dalmanni | reverse complement strand
TGGGAAAACAGCGTCAAATACCTGGGAATCACGTTTGAAAAGCGGTTCACTTGACACAAGCACATACAAGTCAAAAGAAGTAGCAGTGCTAACGACCACTTTGTAAACACAATAACATTAGTACTAAGAACAGAAAGTTGATTTGCAACCAGATATTTAGACCGGCACTTCTCTACTGGTGTGTCGCGTACAGAAAAGCTGCCAACTCTACTATCCAGAAGCTGCAAGTCAGGCTCTTCGAAGACTCTTCAAAGTGTCATGGTACATCCAGACGAATGACATGCTAAGAGACCTCGAAATAGACCCGGTAAAAAAATATATAAATAACATAGCCCTGAAGCTATACGCAAAAACTGATAGGCTGCCATACACTATCTAATCTCAGAGCAGTCACTAGCCGTACGGGGCGGTATGCAACGAATAAACAGCGTAGCTTGTGAGAAATATATAAGTTAGTCAAAGAGAAGGGGTGGACTCTGTAGGAAACCTCCAGCTAACAAAGAGTAAAAATGCCCAGTCGCAATAACTCGGAGAAACCTCAACATAAGACATAAGACTAACTGTCTGACATAAGACTAACTAAAAATATCTTAAATATAACTTTGATGGCTATATTAAGAATATTGAATAGATATTTAAAGAAGAACAAACTGGAGTGTATAGACACCATCTTGTTAAGATTTAGTAATGGTTTTAATGCCTAAATTTGCAATATCGAATAGATATTTCGAGTAGAACTATGAACTATGATGGTATTGCCAACGTTTCATTAATACTTGACAATGGTTTGACTGTAGACATTCTACAAATATCTATTTTTATTAATAGAAGAAACACCCTAAAGTGTATAGGTACATTCTGTTTATGTTTGGTGATGTATTTAATATTTATATTTCAAATACTGAACAGATATTTAAAATAGAAACACATAAAAGAGTATTGCCACACTGTGATCAATGTCTGGCAATAATTTTACTGCCTACATTAGGATTATCCTAAACTGTATAGACAACTTTTTGTTAATGTTTGGTTTTAATGTCTTGATTAAAAATAACTAATTTGTCATACAACGAAGAAATTACCTGGACACATTCTGGTGAATATCTAACAGTTAAATGGTAAATAATTGGTATTTTCACCAGATACACACTTTCGATAGTAACTGTTGAAACAATCCACTATCCAGTTGATATACCTACCCTTTAGATAGGATAGTGTGTTGGACAATGAGAGGCAAATAAATTAAAATAAGTAACGCGACATATAAGTACACGAAGTCATCTTTGGACCACCATTTAAGAGTGTACCGGTTAAATAATCTCTATAATTGAAACTAAAAATTGGTGACTTGGTTCGACTTGGTTCGATGTTAGCAAACAAATATTTATTATCTATTACCTTTGGTTTAGGCAACAGACGTTAAATGCACCAATATCTTGTTTAAAGCTGTACTACATTTGGACACAATTTTAGATGTTGTCAAATCAATAGCTAGAGACATATAACATATAGCTTATAAGCATCTAGGCAAATTTAAAATATATGCGTTCATGTTTTTAAAGATTATTATAGGTTCAAAAATAGTTGCTTTTATGTATTTAGATAATGTTGAATTTTTTCCGCACAGCCACGGAATATATTCAGCTTATTATAACAGTTTCAATATACCTATTTCCCATTTACCTAGTGAGGACTTTCATTTTGTGTGAGGTGATTTGAATGGTGAGCCATTAGCTGTAGTATTTCGAGGTGCTTTTCACTACAACTTTTTTTATACTATTGGTTTTTATTAATGTCTTGCCATTGTTGATTTGTTGCGGTTCTCCAGAACAAGTCACTAACAAGAGCTATGATAAACTGTATTCAACTGTATCCTGCAAATACAATGATCACTATCCAATTCGTCAGTATCTACGTGAGGACTAATGAGAAAACATAATGTATATATTTTTAAAATATTAGCTTATATTTTGTGGATTTAAAATTTAAATCTGCAATTAAATTAAATGTGCTTGCCTTCCATATTACCACTAATGTAGTAAAAATTTTATTTATCTATATTAGCCGTGATAGATAGTTACATTTTATTCCTAGAGCTATTAACGTAAAGAATTTCATGATTTGAATTAATGATTTGATTTACAATTAATGGAACACAACCTTTAATTTTTTCGATCACTTGGTGATAGATACTTGGAGGTGTTCTAAATAGCTTTATAGTAAACCCAAACCTAGCACAATTTATACAATATTTTTCGAAAACTGTAAGTAATTTTTCGTCACAAATAAAGACTTCCACATATTAGAAATATTTGCATTGAAAGCTCCCTTAAGTAAATCGATTCTGATGGTTACTACTTTGCATGAATCATAAGAAGTGGGACTAACCACATGGCATGGTTAATAGAGATATCAGTTTATAAGAGTATCCGTGCAATGGAGCTTTCGCTTTACATCCATATATTTTTCTTGTGAATTATACACATATAAAATATATTTGTTATAATGACTGATTTAAAATGTTATATATTGTAATAAATTATTATACACATGTATATATCTATACCTGGCATATCTCCTTCCACTCGAGTTTGTATATATCAACATTTGTGTAAATAAAAATTTTGAGTGCAGAAACATTCAAAAACTTTTTAATCGAGTGCAATGTAGAAAAAGTAAGTTTTACCTAAAAAAAAAGATAAAGAGGAAAAAAATTATTTTTTATTTGTTCAGAAAGCAATTTGAAATTGTATAAATATTTACATTAAAAGATGAAAAAATAATTTTTATTAATTTAAACTTTGATTTTAAATTCATAAATGCGGTTAGTTGTTGAGTGTTAATTGTTTTACAGCATTATCAACACTTTTTATTGATGTTATTGCATTTGAAATATTAAATTTATTACACTAAATATAAAAATAAAAATTATATTACTTCGCAAAATATTCAGTTAAAATGCTAAATTTTCAATACGAGTTCTTGAAAAAGTTGCCATTCAAGTAAAATTTTTGAAGAATAAGGTTGTTTACGCACGCTGTAAATGTGTTTCGCACGCTGTAAATGTGTTAGTACAACCATGCAAAAATATGCTCTTGAATGACGAATGCAAGTTTGTAGGTGACATACTATCATTCACAACATGTTGGCGAGATGCTGAATGATTTGCACACCAAAATTTTGGCACGCAAATATGTTATGTTGGTTGCGTGCCATTCAAAGGTGCAGACTATCGTTTTTGTGGGTCATTCAACGTTTTTCTCTCTTGTATGACACTAAAAAATGATAGTCTGCACCTTGCTTAAAAGGAACCGCAAAATGTGCCAAAGAAAAGTTTATCTTAAAAAATGATTAGTTCTAATAACCTCATTATCTTCAAGATAAGATTTAATCCAAAACAATTGAATTTTTTGCTAAAACTATATCGGAAATCGGTTGGTAAGGACAAACTTCATTAAGTCTTTAGTGATAAAATATAGGTGTACGAAGAGTATATGAAAATAAATCAACAGTTCAAATGAAGAACAAAAAGTAAACCAAAACGTGAAAACTATCTCAAGGTTTCTTAATAGTCATGAATATGGTCACTGATTTTTTCGACTGTTGTGATATGAATCATTCTACCTAAATACTGCATTCAAATGGTTAAGCAGTCACTAAACAATAAAGATTATGAAGTACTACTTACTTACGCACTACTTACTTATGTTAAGCCTTCTCTGAGTTATTGCATCTAGGCACTTTTACTTTATGACAGTTGGGGTGTTTCTGCAGAGTCCCAACCATCTCACTGATTGATTTGAGTATTCCTCATAATCTTCGTGATTATTCAATGATTGATCTAATATCTGTGTACCGCCCTGTGCGGTTAGTGATTACTCTGAGATTACATAGTACTAAGCTTCAGCTTCAGAGCTCTGTCCTTTATATATTTTTTGACCGGATCTATTCTAAGGTCTCTTAGTATGTCATTTATGAGGACGTGCCATGGCACTTTGAAGAGCCCTCGGAAAGCCTGACTTTTAGCAACTTGTAGCTTTTGGATAGTAGAGTGGGCTGCTTTACTTTACGCGGCACACCCATAAAGTAGTGCTGGTCTGATTATCTGGTTGTAGATCAGTTTTTTGTTTTTCGTCTTAAGGTTGTTGTGTGACTGTAGACTTTTTCTGCTTTGAAAATTGTTGCTTTTGCATATAACTGTGTTTAATTTTTTTTACAGAATGACTGTTAATTTTTTATGTTAAAACGTTATTGTTGTTTCTTTGGTTAAAATAATTCAGAAAACAAAAATTAATTTCAGTAAAAATTAAATAAGTTATGCGAAATTCAAGAACAATTTTTTGAATATCCGTAGACTTTTTCTGCTATGTGTATGCAAAGATTTTATTAAATACTTACTTCCTTTAATGCATTTGTTCACAGCTCAACTGTTGTTTGTTCCCATTATAGATACGCATAAAACATATGATAAATTTTTCAAATTTTGGTCATTTCCCATATGGGAAGTTTATTTTTAAGGGCTGCATTCGGCATATTTGCTCAAGTTGAAAAGTACGAAAACTCTTTATATGCTTACTGACATCGACCTAGTCGACCTACACTTACTAAATGAGCAGAGAAAACATGGTATTAGATTCTCTAAATACGTAGAAAATTTACTAGACGCTTAAGCACTTCTGCTTTTAAACACAAAATAAACACAAAATTTCCACATGAAAATTGTCACATGCATTTTCTTACGCTTCCGACATCCCTAAGTGCCTTAATTGTAATTAGTAAGTTGATTAGCCACATTATATGCATATACAGTCAGCGACAAAACTCTACATACACCCCCCATTTTTGCTAGCTCGTAAATCCAAGGACATAATAGAAAAAAGTAATGATACAGTTTTGTTTAGAACTGTTTTTTAATAATAATAAACAAAAGAAAATCCATTCATCAATATAAATTAACAAAGTTATTCGAAAAAAACCTAAAAAAATCATTGACAAAAGTCTACATACACTTCATTGATTGTTAGATATAGTCGACAGTAATTTAAATGTTAGACGGGAAAGTACCGTTTTTCATATTTCATGCTTGTGGCATGAGTCATACATTTATATAATGCACTTAGTTGTGCTTTGAGAGTGGTATTTAATTGACACGATGGGTCCAAGAAAAGAATTTCAAGTGATATGCGAAATCTGGTTATTAAGCATAGAAATGAAAAAAAACTTTATGGTAAAAATATCAAAATTAGTAAATTTGACTCGATCAACAGTTCAGACGATAATAAGAAATTATAAAAATACTGGTTCTCCTAAAAATAAACCTCGCAGTGGCCGCCCAAGGATACTCATACGTAGGGATGTCTGCTTGGTTTTAAAAGAAGTTAACAAAAATCCGAAAATAAGTGCCTTAAAATTAGTCGAACACATTGCTAATGCAACTAGGAAGCTACTTCAGTTGCAGCTACGGCTCCCCAAAGCATAGCACTGCCACCACCATGCTTTACAGTTGGCATTATATGCTTCGGATTCAGTGCTGTTTTCGATTTCCTCCAATCTTTAGCTCTCCAATCGCGTTCAAATATATTGAATTTCGATTCATCTGTAAATAAAACCTGCTTTCAGAAATCAAAATCCTTTTCTTTATATTGTTTGGCAAACTCTAACCGCAGCTTTCGGTTTTTTTCAGAAATTAAAGGTTCTTTGCGTGGTATTCTATCATGAAAACCGTGGCTGTTCAACGTTGTTTGTACTATACGTGGATTGACATGCTTTCCAGTTGCATTAGCAATGTGTTCGACTAATTTTAAGGCACTTACTTTCGGATTTTTGTTAACTTCTTTTAAAACCAAGCTGACATCCCTACGTATGAGTATCCTTGGGCGGCCACTGCGAGGTTCATTTTTAGGAGAACCAGTATTTTTATAATTTCTTATTATCGTCTGAACTGTTGATCGAGTCAAATTTACTAATTTTGATACTTTTACCATAAAGTTTTTTTTCATTTCTATGCTTAATAACCAGATTTCGCATATCACTTGAAATTCTTTTCTTGGACCCATCGTGTCAATTAAATACCACTCTCAAAGCACAACTAAGTGCATTATATAAATGTATGACTCATGCCACAAGCATGAAATATGAAAAACGGTACTTTCCCGTTTAACATTTAAATTACGTATGTAGACTTTTGTCAATGATTTTTTTAGGTTTTTTTCGAATAACTTTGTTAATTTATATTGATGAATGGATTTTCTTTTGTTTATTATTATTAAAAAACAGTTCTAAACAAAACTGTATCATTACTTTTTTCTATTATGTCCTTGGATTTACGAGCTAGCAAAAATGGGAGGTGTATGTAGAGTTTTGTCGCTGACTGTATATTTATAAGTTAAGCCTGAGTAACTGAAGATGCCGAATATAGCGCATCATTCACATTTCAATTAACTCACAATTTTATCATTTTAGAAGTTTGCAATTTCACTTTCCGTACAAATTTTTTATTTCTGTTTTTATTTATTATATACCATATTTATTTTTAATATGTATTATCCTTCACTTCACTTTTTGCTCTTGGTTTATATTTGTTTTTTTAAACAATTTTTATTTAATTCCTATTTTAATTCATTTTATTGCATTGTTATTAGTTTTTACTGACTTTGCTGTGCATTATCATTGCTCATCCCCACAGTGCGATTTGCGGTTTCATTTGTTGTTGTCAATTGTGGTCACAGTGCATTTCAACTGTTATGCTTTTGGGTAGTGTCTTTTTTTGTTGCCTGGTGTTGCCTGATGTATTGTAGTTTTGTTGTTGTTGCTAGTGTTGTTGGTGTTGTTGCATTGGTAATTGTATGACATAGACCGCAGAAACCACACAAACAAATTTAACAAAAATCTCATTTACTACTTCATATGCACGTTGTTGTTGCTTTTGGTAGATTATTTGTTGTTGTTGATAATAATAAAAATTTGTGCTAGTGCAGACTGTTTTTACGCATTGTTGGAATTTTTTTATTAGCGTTTTTGTTGTATTTGTTATTGGGTAAATGGATGGATGCTTTAATAAAAATATTCAAGTGCGGTTATGTCGAGTGGTGATGGGATAAATTTGAACGAACGTTTGGTGGCCAAATTCTACGCCTTTGGATCGAACAGCTTTTGAGGACGAGTAGAATTGCTGTTACTTAGCATGTCGTATATCGATTCGGAACCATTAAACAACCAGGCTAAGCCAACAAAATAAAACGAAACAAATGATTTTTTTTCAATTATAACAAAAAAAAATATATGTACGTACATATATGAAAACACCAGGGATTTGTTATAAGCGCTTTTTAATCGTTTCAAGTTGTTTTCATATTAAGTTGAATTGAAATCTATATAAAATATTCAATTATTCAGGAATAGCCACTTTTTATAAGTTTTAAAAAATCCTTTTTATTTAAAAAGTGTATTTTAAAATAATTCAGGCAATTTATTTCGATTGAATTGCAAAAAAAATCAATATCTCCACATGAAGAGCCCTTTCAGTATGGCAACAGTAACTGGGTTGAGAGGTAGGATTATGCGAAGAACGTAAAAACTTATGAATAACTATTCAATAATGAAAAAAAATTGATAAATGGAAAAACTATTAAATACAACGGTTAGTTTTTATTATTACTTTACTATGGCACTGTTAAACATGTTGTGTCTAAAGATAAGACTATTAGTAAATATTTTGCAATAAGAAGAACATGCAAAACAATACCTAGTTATATAAAGAAAACCTAGTTATAAGCACCAAAAACGGGTATCGAAAACGAACATAAGAACAATTTTAGAAAAAAAGCATAAAAGAAAATGCCAGCCAATAGCACCAAAACTTGGCAAAAGATCAGCAAAATCGAGCAAAAGTGCAATACAACGGCAAGTTTTTATTATTATTTTACTATGGCACTGTTAAACATGTTGTGTCTAAAGATAAGACTATTAGTAAATATTTTGCAACAAGAAAAACATGCAACAGTACCTAGTTATATAGCGAAAACCTAGTTATAAGCACTACAAACGGGTATCGAAAACGAACATAAGATCAATTTTAGAAAAATAGCATAAAAGAAAATGCCAGCTAATAGCACCAAAATTTGGCAAAAGATCAGCAAAATTGAGCAAAACTGCATTCCAGTGCAAAAGTAATTTACGTTCGGTTAAGAGTTGCTATTTTGGATTTATTAGCCAGCAACTGTCGTTGATAGTTTGGTTCCTGGTGATTAGATGTCTATACTGTGATAGTTTTTTGTTTGTTTCTGTACTTTAAGTTGGTTTTAATATTCTTTTTGTTGCTGTTACTATCCAAATGACAGCTGCTGATGGAAGCGTTCTATTAGCATTATTGGTATGATTTTTTTTTCAGATTTTTTAATGTCATGCAAATTTTGGGTTATATTGTTGTGATTACAATAACCAAATAGCTTTTATTAATAAAAAACAGTATTTATTGTAACACAAACTTTTATTATTTTTCATACAACTTTAGAAACACTAACTAATTGACTGACTGACCAACTGACTGAAAAAATCTGAATAAATATTTTTAAATAAAATATTTTTAAATATCAGAGAATCTGACAATTTTAGCCTACTTTGTTGATTCTCACCACACAGCCCCTTCTAGAATTTGACGGCTGCATCACGACAAATTCTATCCGTATTACACATTATTACTACCTCATAAGCCTCAATGGAAAACGCACTATTCTACCCACTCGAGTCACCTTCGGTGCTATCTGCTTGTTACTGTCATCATCTAACACCTTGACACTATCTTGGCAACAACCTTCATCAGCTTCATTTGCAAAATATGCTGGTTTCACTCGATCCATGCTGACGTTCATCGTGCGTCCTCTTGCCCTTATTGTTAGAGTTTTCTCACCACGACATAAAATTTCATATGGGCCCTCATACGGCTGTTTCAGTGGTGGCCGCACAGCGTCATCACGTAAGAATACGTGCGTACTGCTTTTCAAATCTTTAAATACGAATGGCTTTTCCGTCATATGACGCGATGTTTGCAATGGCTTCAGTTCGCTCATAGTTTCCCTTAACTTCTTAACAAACTCTGTTTGCGATACTTGCTTTAAATCACCATCAAACACCTCTCCTGGTAAACGTATATTTACCCCATAAATTAATTCCGACGGTGTCGCTTGCAAATCTTCTTTAAATGCCGCTCTTAATCCCATTACAACAATTGGCAAGGCCCTTGTCCATTCAACACTTGATTTACACTTCAGTGCAGACTTTAGCGTGCGATGAAAACGTTCGACAAGTCCATTTGACTGTGGATGATATGCTGTAGTTCGATGCCTTTCACACCCCAAAATTTTGGCTAGCTCATCGAAAAGCTTGGATTCAAATTGTCGTCCCTGGTCTGTCGTAATCCTTTTCGGCACACCATAATGCGCTATCCAATCCTTAATTAAAGCCTCAGCCACACATTCTGCCGTAATCTCCGCCAATGGTACCACCACCGGCCACCTTGAAAACCGGTCAATGCATGTCAGGCAATACCGCATACCATTACTATAGGGCAAAGGTCCCACGATATCAATATGAACATGCTCAAAACGTTGATCAGGAGCGTTGAAATCCTGCAACACAGTCCTGTTGTGCCGCTGGATTTTTGACTTTTGGCATGCCATGCATGTTTTCACCATTTGACTTATTTCAGTCTTCATTTTAGGCCAACAAAAACGAGAACTTATTAGTTTTATAGTTGCTTTTCTACCAGGATGAGCTAAATTGTGTAACATTTCAAACACTTGCGCTCGGAAGGACTTTGTAATAAACGGTCTCGGTTTCTTTCCGGATACATCACAATACACAGAAACACCCTCTGTAATTAACTCTACCAACTTGAGCTCCAGAGATGACGCTGTACAGTTTCTTATCAACTCGTTCATCTCTTGGTCAACTTTCTGAGCTTCTGCCAACTTATCATAGTCTAGTGATCGTCTAACTCCAGCCACTACACTTTCGACTCGAGATAAAGCATCTGCGACCGTATTTTTGCTGCCTGCTATATGCTGAATATCTGTTGTCAGCTGCCCGATAAAATCTAAATGGCGTAACTGACGTTCTGATGCTTTTTCAGATCTTTGTAAGAAAGCAAATGTAATCGGTTTATGATCCGTTAGCACAGTGCAATTCCTGCCCTCAATCATGTACCTGAAATACTTGACCGCCATATATATAGCAAGTAGCTCGCGGTCATAAGTACTATATCTTTTTTGAGTCTCTGTCAGCCTTTTGGAATAGAATCCCAGCGGTTGCATCTGTCCATCTATAAGCTGTTGCAACACTGCTCCTACTGCAACATTGCTAGCATCCACATTTAGCACCAGTTTCGCATTCGGAGCCGGGTGTGCTAGCATTGCAGCATTCGCCAGATTATTCTTACACACTTCAAATATTTTCTCGGCCTCTGCTGTCCAATCAATCAGAGATCTATCATTTTTCTTATTTCCTTTTAATAGCGCGTGCAGGATGCCATGATTTTTTGCGGCATTCGGGAGGAAACGCCTGTAAAAATTAATTGAAGCAATGAACCTTCTTAACTCTCGTACTTCCTTCGGTTTTTTAAAATTTCTTATCGCTTCTACCTTTTCAGCTATAGGTCTAATTCCATCCCCATTTATCACATGACCCAGGAAGGTAACTTCTTTCATAAAAAACACACACTTTCCCAGATTGATTCTCAGACCATGATCACTTAATCGTTTGAACACTTCTCTTAAATGTATTTCGTGTTCCTTTTCATCAGCTGATGCTATACATATATCATCAATGTACGTTACCACATAACTCAGATTCTTTAGGACATCATTCATAAACCTTTGGAAAGTTTGCGCAGCATTGCATAAACCAAAAGTCATCATGTTAAACTCATATAAGCCGAACGGGGTTATTATCGCCGTTTTAGGTCGATCCTCCTCAGCAATCGGAATTTGATTGTAGGCCTTTTCCAAGTCAATGGTTGAGAAAATTTTCTTATTGTACAATATGCGAGTAAAATCATGTATATGGGGTATTGGATACCGGTCTGGTAGTGTTATTGAATTAAGCTTCCTATAGTCACCACACGGTCTCCACTTACCATCCTTTTTCGCCACTAAATGCAACGGACTTGCCCAATTGCTGTTACTTGGTCTACAAATACCTTGTTTCGTCATAAATTCAAATTCCTTTCTCGCAATTTCAAATTTTTCAGGATTTAACCGCCGAGGTTTTGCATACACTGGCTGTCCCTTGGTAACAATTTGATGCTCTACTAGCGTAACCTTCGTGGCCACCTTATTACTAGTAGCCGGTTCCGTTATCTCTTTATAATCCCGCAGAATGTTATGTACCGGGCTAGTCGCATCAATTGTGCTTAGCTTCACGCAGTGCATCTCTCTCTTCGAACCCATTACCTGGAGACCTGTAATGCCATCTAAAATTCTCCTGTTCTTCAGGTCAACTATCAAACCAAAATTATTCAAAAAATCCGCCCCTATTATTGGGTGATTTACCTTCGCCACTAGGAACTCCCACAGGAACTGTCTGCGCAACCCCAAATTGACTTGCACTAATTTCGTTCCATACGTGCTAATTTTCGCTCCGTTTGCTGCGTATAAATAATATTGCGTGGCTTCATTTTCAGGCTGCATTCTCTTTGGCAAAATTGAAACTTCCGCGCCTGTGTCTATTAGATAATTTATACCTGTTTTTTTATCTTTGAAGAACAAACGGCATGCTTTACCCTCTGCCACTTCACTCGCCGTCAGACGTGAAGTGGTGTTTAGTTTTCCGCTGAGTTTTGCGGTGGTTTGTACTGGCAAGGCTGAACACATTTTGTGGACCTCTCCTTGAACCGCCGATGATAAAAACAGATATTATCTCTTCTAGCACTTGATGATCGCCCTTTTCCACGATCTCTGTCATTGCTTCTTCCTCTTTTGCCCAACTGAATGACCAAATTATTTATCATGACTTTCAACTCGTCAATTTCCTTCCTCATCTCCTTCGGTTCATTCCTTTGTACTACACAAACCGTTTCTGTTTCCTGTACCTCAAATACCTTATCAGCCACTTTGGCCCACTGTGCAGAATCACCTTCCACTGCAGCTACGATTGTTCTAACTCCCACTGGCAGTCGCTGTAACCACAATGTCGGGGTCACCAATGTTGTGATTACAATAACCAAATAGCTTTTATTAATAAAAAACAGTATTTATTGTAACACAAACTTTTATTATTTTTAATTCAACTTTAGAAACACTAACTAATTGACTGACTGACCAACTGACTGAAAAAATCTGAATAAATATTTTTAAATAAAATATTTTTAAATATCAGAGAATCTGACAATTTTAGCCTACTTTGTTGATTCTCACCACAATATCTTTAATCAAATATGAAAAATTATGAAAGATCATAGTTCAGTATACGATATTGTGATATATCTTATGTTCACTCTAAACCATCTACTGAATGGTTTAAGCATGATCCTTTAATTTAAGCCTATTGTTGTACCAGAAGATCGAATAGGTAGCTAGTGGAAAATATCAAACAACGTCTTAATTTATCACATGTAAAAGAACTTGAATTCATAATTCTATGCTGACATATAATTACTGCTATGAGAACTAAATCTATATAATAGTGTTGAAATAATATTATGTGAAATATATTATGCAGATGTTTTTCAATGTAGAAACGAGGGACGCAAAGATCTGTTTAACTGATTTTTAACTCCTTAATCGAATTAATTTCGTAAAAAGATATTAAGACGGTCATAATGTGTCAAGGCCAACTATGTGGAGAAGGGGCCTGGCGAAAGTATGCCTAACTTAGTTTTCAAAGGCATATTGACAGCGTGTCCCCAAAAATATAGCTGTCATGAATGCTGAGAATTAAATGTCCTTTAATATGAATTAAGGCTAACGGAAAATGATAATAAAAAAATTACAATGTAATTAAATCAAATTAAATACATTATTTTTAAGGATATATTTTTTTTTTTTTTTTTTTTGCTTCCCTTTATTATACAGCTGCCAAGATTTAGCATTTAGTATACATTTTTACATAATGGAACTTCAAGTAATAATTCAAAAACAAGATTAAGAATTACATGAGTGAACTATTAATAGTGGATAAAAAGAAAACTTTTCTTTAAATTATATAAACTAAGTATTATAAAATAATTAAAATTAATGGATAGATGATATAATAAATGAGTCAATTAAATAGACTGCTATGAATTTACTATGAATATATTAGTTAGTTTGCTAGTTCTGATGAATTTTAAGATAATATTAATGTTCATTTTTTGCTGTATCACCGAAGTTTTAGATTTAAATTAAGGAAGGAGAATAAAGGGACTGAAACAAACATAAATTTATCTTTTGCTTATTTCAATTGTAAAATTTTTAATGAAATATCTTATTAGGTGTACCGGTATGAAGTGAGCGTAAACATACAAATGTTCCGACAGGGAACATTTGTTGTGAACGAGTCTTTATTTCTTTTTGTTTGTTTGCTATGACATGTGTGAAATATATTTAGTATACATCAAGTCATTGAACAGACAACATTTGCGGAAAGCATTAATTTTTTGTTTTCATTTGAAGAAAAGTGGTGCAGAGTCGCATCGAATGCTTGTCGAGGCATATGGTGATCATGCTCTATCAGAAGCAACATGCAAAAGATGGTTAGATGGTTTCAACGGTTCAGAAATAATGATTTTGATGTGAGAAATGAAAAACGTGGAAGACCGCCAAAAAAAAGTTTGAAGACGCCGAATTGCAAACGATATTGGATGGAGATGACACTTTG
>NC_051846.1:234505412-234531170 GCF_002237135.1 Teleopsis dalmanni | reverse complement strand
GCGTTCTATCAAGCGACAAATTTCATTACGCAACAGTTTCAAAGTTCCAAAGAGGGCAAATTATAGCACTAATCCACATAACATCAGCGGACATCCACAGAGACCGGAGAACCGAATCAGTTGAGAAGTATATTAAGGATCGTGTACTGAAACTGTTAGACACAATAGATAACTATAACAACACAACAGTTAATAGCCTAAAATCAAGAGATCACTGTAATCAGTGGTAGATATAAAGACTTCAGTTCGATTATCACATACGTAAATCCCACGAATTTACGTGTCTTTAGTGAGACACAAGATTGTCCACAGTTAAAATGGAGTGAAAGTGACGAATCACCAACTCAATAGCACACTCATACGTAAGTTACTTAGAAGTAACTTTCCACATTGCAGATCTGAGAAGTGTCATAAAACTAGTAAAAAATAAAATATTTTTTTTATAATAATGAATGGATTCATTCAATGAATTGAACAACGTCTAGAAACTGTCACTCCCAGTGAATCTTCGCTGGCGTAACCAGATATCTATGTCGCCAGTTAGTTATTAAACAACAATATAATAAATGATACACGTTCTTTGCTGAAAATATTAATCTACGCACCGTTTTTAAATGTAAAATTAATAAGACAAAAGAATCAATTGAAAACAAATATACAGTAGGAAATCGTTTACTCCAAAATGAAAACCGCGACTTCATCAGGAAGTTAGAAAAATAGGAGAAATCTCATGCGCAATTTACACTCAGTCTAGCTGAGAGTAATAAAAAAATTGACATCTTACAAGATCCGGTCAAGAACTTGAAACTTAAGCTATATTTTCAAAAGGATGAATTAGAAGATAGTACACAACTTTTGGAGAGTACTAAAAAGCATCTAGAATGGACCAACGCAAAATTAATTAACTTCTCATCTGCTCGAGAAAGCATTAAAAATTTACAGGCCCATCGACCTCCAGCTATGTTGCGGTGAATAAAACAACTCATATTTACAAATGAAAAGGAACAAGAAATACTAAACTTTAAACTTGAGAATACCGCAATACTCACGGAATTGGGATATATTTTTCATTCAGTTGTTACGAAGTTGTTACAGAGTCGACAATACTTGTAGAAAAGCTAAACAAGCGATTAAAGAAACAGAACTGCGAACTAAAGTTGAAGTATGAGAAGTCGCTAAATGGAAGGAACTTAAGAAACTTGACTCACGAAAAGGGTCTCGAGTTCATCAGTGGAATGATCGACTACTGCAAACACGAAATCAAAACATGCAATGGGAAAACGTACGAACTTGAGTTCAAAATTATTTTATAATAATATATTTAAAATTAAAGTTTAAGAAGGAACATTAGGTATTCCCATCTTAGTTTCAATAGTTCATAATATAATATAAATCATAATAATATTCAATCTTATATATATTTCTTGCTTTTATAATGTGATATAATTTCTTATGGAACTATTTTGTAGAGATTTGGAGTATGTACACTTATATCAATGGAAAGGAAAAAATTATTATAACAATTTAATAATAATAACATTTTATCAACAATTTATTTATGATTAATGTGTTTTTATATTAATTTCTTCGATTTAAACACAAACCCTGGTATATTTATTTTAAAGGGTTGCATTCGACATTTTTCGCCTTAAATTAGCTAATTTATAGGCAACCAGCTCATTTATAGGATAGATTTTTGTATCGTAAATCATATATAACCTCATTAGTGATTATAATGAGCAAAAGCGCCTAAATGAGGCAGTGTGAATATGCTATTAGTCTGTTAACAAATTCAGAAATTTCTAGTTCTGTCAAATCGACTTTAAAATGGTTGATAAGGAATGTTTGATATTTAAAAATCTCGTTCCCCTAACACCTCATCTCAAAAATTCATGGATAACACTGAATAATACTCATTAAAGAGTACCAGTTTTTATACAAACAGTCGAAATGTAAAATTATTTTTCCAAATTTTATTATTTGTAATTATCATTAATTATCATATTAAACATATATATTGTATCATTAGTAAAAGACGTTTCTTACATAAAATCATTTCATTTAATAATAATGAATAAATTTTGCTATTCCAATTACATTTAATATAACAGTTAGCTTCAATAGACTACCGGTATATAAATTATAAATATGAACCGATTATAGTAAGGAACCCTTTGAAATATCCAATTTGAATAATTAAATCTAGAAAACACAATTCTGATGCACATATTTTGTGTAGTTGTAGTGTTGTGTAGCGAGAAAATAAATTGGAAGAATATAGGTCCTACCTAAAATAAGATAAATATAAAATATAACTTTGAAATTGATATTGTGTGTGTTTGAGAAAAATATGCCTAAAAAGAAAAAACAGTTGAGGCAGTTCAACATGGGAGACTTTCTCTTTGCAAGACTCCAGGGCTATGCAGCATGGCCTGTTAAGGTAATAAAGTGCAGTAGAAAGTATTACAGAGGTTTTGCTATGGAACCACAGACACGGCAAGTATTAAAGTTGAAAACATCTTAAAGTGTAAAGAAAATAAAACGAATTCTGCACTGACCGACAGAATAAAAGAGTTTCTATTTCTGCAAGGCAATTCAACAAATTGAAGCGGCTTTAAAGAGCAAAGATTCTACTCCAATATTTTTACATCTAGGAAGAACCAATATTTTAATATTTATTAATGCTAGTCCTTCAGAGATGTTTGGAAATCCTCCTTGTGTTCCGGGGCAGATGCTTTCGGACTTCAAGCAGAAATCGTCGGAGACTGATTTCGTTTCGTCGTTGCGAAAGCCGTTAGCGAGTCAATGGGACGCTGTCAACCATCTGTGTATGTTCTGCGTGACGTTATCAATTGTAAGCACGTTTTTCTATTTCCGCAAAGCAATTCAACAAATTAAAGCGGCTTTAAAGGGCAAAGATCCTGATCCAATATTTTTATATCTAGGAAGAACCAATTTCTTAGTAGCTCATTATTGTGCAAAAGATGTACAGGGTGGTTATACGTTTGAATTAGACTGTGACGACCCAGTAGGCTATGGATTTATTGAAATAGAAAAGTAAAATTTAGTTTCAAATATTTTGAGTTCTTTTAATTGAACTGAGGAAAAAAAAACAAGAAACCACAATGGCGATATTTAGAGCGGATGTTGATAATGTATGGTAATTATACAGTTGCATATGAGAGCGGATGTTGATAATTTTATAAAAAAAAAAAAACAAGAAATCACAATGGCGATATTTAGAGCGGATGTTGATAATGTAATATGAAATTGAAAATGGGTATATAAAGGACAGCAAAAAGTTTAACAATTCAATAAAAAATCAAAAGAGCAACTACAATGGAATCCGGAAACAAATCCATTTGTTCAAAGTGCAGAAATGAAGTAGTCGACAAGGACTATCTAATAAATATACTGAGGAAGACAGGTGACAAATTCGCAACGGGATGTTGGGATGCGCCTGACTTGGTGAGAGCCTATTCAAGTGCTATAGATGAGGTCATAGCACATCCTGGAAAATTAAAGTACTTAAAACGTGTTGGCAAAATTGTGGAGGTCTTTCGGACATATGCAGATGAATACGACATAGGATATATTCATCCTATATTTGATTTTATCAACGCATAACGTTGATAAAATTATTTATTAAATAAACTGTTTTAAGTAAATAAAAAAAAAAAAAAAAAAATTTTTATGTTTTTTTTATTTTAATTTTTTTATTTTTATTTTATTATTTTTTATTTTAATTTTAATATACATATTGTATTAAATAAATTAAAAAAAATAAAAAAAGTTTTGTATGTTTTTTATTTAATTTTAATATATATTGTAGTCTATAAAATATAAAAATAAAAAAAATAAAAAGAAACTTTTGTTTTAAAAAATTTGCGTGTTTTTATTTTAATTTTTGATGTATACATATACATATAATTTTTTCGTTTTTATTTATCAATATTTAAATTTATGAAATTTCTTAGTAATATTACAGTTTTTCTGGAACATTTACATAAATTTGTTAAATCTTCTTTAATTTTATGATTTTGACAATATTTCACTTCTTTATTAGAAGACATATTTGTTATATATAGTATATCTAATTTTGGACAGTTAAGATCATCCAAGTTTGTCATAGGAATATTTTCACCAATCATTTTTTTTAACCATCTTATTTTTTCAAATCCTTTGACATAGATAGTTGAGTTTTCATTATAATGTAATTCTTTTAATAGATATTTTTTAACGTCCATAAATTTAATTTCACCGTCTGACCACCTTAAACCATGATGATGATTATATAACCAATTGACTGCAATCCTATCTTTTAATGATATGCTACAATATTCGTAAGGTGATCGTATTAAAAACGTCTTAATTTCCGAGTTATCATTTTTAGAAATGCTCAATTCTTTAACTATAAACTTGTTATTAACGAAAAATCCCTGAGCGTCTATAATTATTTCTTTGTCATCGACCATTTTTTCACTTCTAATGTCAGCTGCTCATAAAATAAGACTGATTTTGAAGGAATATAGATATAGGAATATAGATCAGGAATATAGATTGAATCTAAAATGATAAATTCAACAACTGAACTACAGCAGATGCTCGCAATTCTTAAGTAATTTGATAATAGATTAATTAAGTTTTTAATATCTAAATATTAAATTTTAATATCTAGATATTTAATTTCTACTTAATTTCTAGATATCATATTCACACGCATTCATACAGATTATACTGAGCTATGAATATGTAACGTATTCGGTTTCTTAAATAACACGGTCTGTGCCTCTATGCATATATGCCACTTGGCAAAAAATTAATTTATAATATAAAAACTATTCTAAGAACTGAAAATAAATTTAAGATTTTAGAATTTTATTTAGAAACTAAATTTAGCTCCAATTATCTTCAAAATTATCTTCAAAATCAGAATTTCCGAACATTAAAAAGAGCAAGCGAATACTGTATTTGATTTTGATTTGCACTAAATAAATATTTAGCATGGAACACATTGCATTGTAATTTATTATTTTCCCAAGATATTTTCACTAATACTTAATTTTTTTAAGGTCCCTTATATGTCTTTTATAAAAATTTTCCATTTCAACAAGTTAAGACGATTTTACATTAAATCTGATTTCATTAAATATTTTGAATATTTTAAGGTGACGTTCATGATAAAATTTAATTTTAAATGTTTCAAAAGTGTTGTGCGATCAGTGTGGCCAACATTTGAAAATTTTATCCCCCTAAAAGCCATTCGAAAAACCCCTAAATCCCCCTAAACTAACATTTTGTACAAAATATGAAAAAAATGTAAGAACTGTTTTCTGTAGCATATATATTTTGTATATATTTAAAATAAATATAATTTGAATAAATTTGAAAAAAGAGATAAAAAACATTTGTTAACGAAATTATTTCAAAACAAGTAATTAAATAGTAATTAATAATAAAGTAAGTAATTAGCAATTACTTAAGTAGTTATTCTTTTAACAACTGATAACAAATTAAATCATATTAAATTTATACTTTCTAATATTTCCTCCATTTCACTACAATCATCATGAATTTCCAAATTATTTTTAAAATCGTACATTTTGTAATCAAATTTGTTTAGCATCGCTGGTGTTGGATTAAAATTTATACACGAACCTTGTCTCTGTAGAGTATATCTTACCATCATTAAAGCCTGTAACATTTCAGGTGATAATTTGTTTCTCAATTTGTTTTTAATTATTGAGTAAATGGAAAATGCGCGCTCCACGCTTGCATTTGAAAAAGGTAACGAAAGTAATGCTGTTGCGAATTTGGCTACATTTTTAAATCTGCTATTCCCAGCTGCATCCTTATCCTCACTGACTTCAGCATAAAATTCTTCAGTGTTTGATAAATGTGTCCATTTTTTGTTTTGTAGTTGATGCCATTCATTTTCGACATCCTGCTTTACTCCAAACACATCAGTACGATAAATTTTAAAAAATTCTTGTAAACCAGGTTTAACCTGAGATGTTGCAACTTTTGGGTCAAGATTTGACATCATTTTTAAAATTGATAAATTTTCCGGTAATCGATTTTGAATTAGCTCAGCTAAAACAACTAAAACATTTTTACATCGCTGTCTTATCTCAGTTAAGTCACTTGCATTAATATTCTGGGCCGCAGATTCAAAGTCATAACCTAAATATATTGATGAAGTATCCATCAAGTAAGGATGAAAATCAAAGTTGGTAATTTCATTGTCTTCTATATTTTGTAATTGAGCTGGAACTACAATTTTTTGAAGTACATTTTTGTGAAGTAAAAATAAATCTTCAAATAATTTAACTGGCTCTACTTGATTATTTTGAAACAGTAGATTCAACTGAGTAATAGTTTTTAGTTCATTCTTTAAGAAAACAAAATATATTTTGAATTGTATGTTTTTCATGATGTCATGCAATTGATCAGCCATATAACATTTATCTTGCTTTCTAACAATAGAAAAGAGCAGTTCTAATTCGATCCATTGGTCTAATATTGTAGTTATAGCTTGGAAACGAGCCAACCAGCGAGTTCCACTTAGCGCTCCCACTTTCTTAGGATTACTGTTATTATTGATTATTTCATATAACTTTTTGTACTCTTCTACGCGTTTAGAACTGTAAGAAAACCAGTTGTGAACTTCACGAACTAAAAATTCTAATTGCCTAGGCAGCGTTTCGGTAGCCTTTTCTGCACATAAGTGCAAAGAGTGAGATATACACTTAACGACGATAAGATCGGGCAAATCTTTTTTCAAAATAGTGGCAACAGATTTGTTTTTGCCGATCATCACATTGGCACCATCCACACCTATTCCAATTAGATTTTGAAAATTTAGATTGTCACTTTGTAATTGAGCTTTTATGGCATCACATATACTCTGAGCATCAAATTCAGTTAATTTAATTATTCGATAGAAAGTAGTAACTATTTTCTTTTTCGGCATGGAGAAACGTATCATTGTACAAAGAATTTTTAAAGTAGAGATATCGGTACTCTCATCGATAATAATAGAGTAAGCAGAATCGCCAATTTCTTGCGCTAAATCTTGTAACATACAAGGACTGAGCACATTTTTTATTATCATAGTACACTTTGTTTTGTGTGCAGTTTCAATTTAGATAAAGTCTCCGATGTTTTATCTAACTTAGGTAGAATTTCCGTCAAATGATTAACAGTGTGTATAGAAGCATGTTCTGCAATAAAAGCCGTTATTTTTAATTCTGCAATTTTGATTGTTTCTGAATCTATTGTTTTAAATAGAGTTGGAAGACTATAACATGACTTTGCGCTTTTATGTGCCTCAACAGATTTGTTATGTTTTTCTGTACTAGCATGAGCAACTAAATCTTTTCTGTGCGCTTTTAGATTTATTCGACAATATTTACATATTGCCATACTATTGTTCGTTATATCTGGTGAAATCCATTCTGTAAATTATATTTCATTAGAGAATATGTGTAGTAAAATAAAAAATTTGAAACGCTCTAGTATTATTACGACCCAAATATCATATTCTATAGATGTTTTTGTGCTATGGTAGTAAACAATATTTTTGTACCTATATAGTTTTCTATAGTTTAAGATATCGGAAATTAAAATAAAAATTTATTATCAACCTTTCAATAATACATCTGATTCCCACGCTTTGGTATATTTTTGGTAATATTTTTTACTTCTTGCTTTCGACATGGTTTTAAATTTTACTAAAATCACTTTAAAAATGAACGATCCCGGCTATCAAAAAAATTCCAAAAAAAACATTGCTCGCTGGCAATTAGTGTTGCCATGCAGCTTGTTCTTTTTGTTTTCGTACTGTATTTACACACTATCGGCGTTTATATATACCTTATTTATATATAATAAAAAATATTTAATGTGTGTTATTACTAACATAGTTTTTTGAATTGAAAAAATTACAATATTTTTAAACCCCCTAAAAAAACCCCTAAACATTTGGTGCCCCCAAAAATACCCCCAAAACAAATTTTCCCCCCTAAATTTGGGGGGAAAATCCCTAAGTTGGCAACCCTGTGTGCGATATACATAATCCATACTCAAACACTCATTTATTTATTTAATGATCCTTTGCATCACATGCAATATTTACTTTATACAAGGGCAGGTGTCATTTACAATATACAGTAATAAAAAACTACTTCAGGATTTTGCTTTGAACAATCTAATATAGAATTAAGTAAAATTAAAAATAAAAGTTTTAATTTCTAATACAAAATACAAAATATATTTAATAACTCGGTTTAGCTGCTTATCTGGCCGATCCTTCCATCGATGATTGCTCCTTCATATATGAACGAATTCGGTTCATCATCTGCTCTCGATTCGATTCAAACAGCGACAAAAGGTTGTGACTTGCTTTGCTATCATTCTGGATTCTGCATTCTGCATTATGCTACTTCCTCATTCAGAATCTGCTGCTGATTAATTCTCATCAAAGTTCAGATAATATATTTTAAAAAAGGCAAAGAAATTATTTGAACTCTTTCTCGCTGTCAACATTAAAAGATTCAAGTTACGAATTGAGTAATCAGTAGTCAGTAGTCAGTAATCAGTAATCATTCCGATCATATTCCGATCATATATTTATATTAAGTGATGCTTAATTGCAATTGAAAAGTGCAGAAGATATTTTCTTAGCTTTCATCTTTAACATATCAATCCCAATCGTTGATGAATTTATTTATTGCCAACATAACAGGACTTAAATTTTTGATGTGGACCCAAATCGTTGATGTGTTTATTTGATGGGAAGAAACCAGGATTTTAATTTTTAATATGAAAACAGCAATCGTTCCAAGTATGTATGTAAATATTACACATATTTTCTACGGCCCAAATACTATCTTCAATGGCAATTAAGTTGATATTTCATTCAGTTTGAATTCTTCTCAAAAGCAGTGATAATCTCAGTACTGTTCCATTGAGTACATATCAATATGTACATAGTATATACATGAGGTCATTCCATCTCCAGTCCTCAGCATTCTTATCAAATATTTACACATATTTCAATTTATTTTTTTAATTTAATTTTGTTTTGAGGTTTTTTTTAAATTTTTCCTTTCTAATATGTTTTTCTCTTTTTTCTGTGATATTTGGTTTTTAATTTCATAATTTGATCGTCTGTTTTTTATTTTGTGAAATTTTTCAAAAAATTTCGGCCGGCCGCAGTACCGGCTGTTGGGCAATTTTCACGTCTACTTTTATTAATAATAATACTCTGATCAAAATGACAATGGAAAAATGGCGATTAAGTTTATACTCTGAAGTTTCACCAAGGCTATAAAACTGCTGTGAGTTAAGCCGGAAGATTTTGGCTAACTTGATTCGAAATCACGTAAACTGCGTTCACGTCAAAAACCTTAGTCTTTAAGTGTACATCATGCCTGTATCCATTTGGATGACGATTGGCAACTTTTTACACATACTGCAAAGCTGTTCTATCAAAACTTTGCCCTGATTCCTGTGCCATATTATGTATGGTTTTATGTTCTGTGTGAGATTTAAATAACTTCTTTTTTCCTTCTCTAACATTCTCTAATTTCTTCATCTTTTAATTTAAGGAAACATGGTTTTTCCTCAAATGTCTTCTGCAATATCTTTAATGTTTTTTCCAATACTAATGATTCTTCTTTCAACTTTCTTTTTATAGGAGTTGTTTCAGAAAGATTTCTGTCTGAGTGGACCTCTCTTCCACAAACACAGTTTTTTGAAACCATGTTAATGTCCTAACCGATTCACTAGAGAATCGGTATGTTTAGGATCATTGTCCTGTTGGCAAATCCAATTATGTCCAAGACCTAATTTGTGCACAGAAGGCAGGCTGTAAATGTTGTTGCTATGTACTCTTGTATTGATGTTGGTCCATTATACCATTAATGAAAGCTAAATTCCCAACACACGCTGCTCCAATGGCTCCCTACACCATCACAGCACCACCACCGTGCTTCATTATTAGTTTGTATGGCGGTGTTAGGTTTGCGCCAGACTCTTGCACGACCATCACTTTCTAACAAATTGAATTTGCATTCATCAGTGAAAAGCACAGTTTTCCAAAATTCCACGTGTACCCATGCTCTCTTCAAGCTCTTTGAACAGTTTTTAAATGAATATGTTTGCTCAAAGTATTAGCGATGTCATTTGCCAGTTTTGGGGCACTAACTTTTTAGATTGGCAAATGCCAATCTAAGCCGCTTATTTCTTTCACTTATTAGTGGCTTCTTTCGTGGAACTCTGCTTTTGTACCAATACTCTCTTAAAGCCCTTTGGACGGTTTTTGAATGAACATGTTTGCTCGAAGTATTAGCGATGTCATTTGCCAGTTTTGGGGCACAAACTTTTGAATTTTTATGCACTACTTCAGTATATAACTAACATCTCGATGAGAAAGTGTTTTTGGACGTCCGCTTCTAGGCATATTTTCTACTGAATCATTTTGTTTGTATTTTCTAATATTTTGGACATTTGAAAATGGAACAAAAAGTTTCCTATTTCTCGATAGGATTTGCCTTCTTTGAAGTACTTAATTACCAAAATTTTAATGCCTAATGATTCTATTTTATTTCCTTTGCCCATAATGACTCATATTGTTAGATTATCCGCAGGGAGAAACACACGTCTGTTCCGTTTGGTGTACTTTATTAGAGAGATATATGAAAAGGAAACCAAATTACATAATTACTTATAAATGCACAGAGTTGTATTCTTTACTATTTTATCTGATATGTGCGAGTTGTAATTTTTGGTATGTTTTACACCAACAAATATAACTTGCACTGACAATAATAAAAATGCAACTAATAATAAATTTAGACTTCTAATCATCAAATTTGAACAAAACAACAAATTAATAGTAGTATTAGTATTTTAGTATTTATTAGCTTTATATTTTACTTTATTTTAAATTTGTTGTATTACATAAAAATTAATAACAATTATATTATATAAAGCTTACAGCTATGGCATTTTAGCCGTTTGCCGGAAGTTTAGATTAATCTAATAACTAGTTTTTATAAATATTAAAAAAATATTATTACTTATAAACTCAATACAATATAAATATTAAATTAAATTATTATACCAAAAATAATAGTGGACTGCATTTTCAAATATATAATTGTACGATTTAGCCATACGCTCTATAAACTGTGGCGTGGCATATTTTAAAGACTCAGTTGAAATTCTGTTTTCACCTGCGGCCTTGTTATTTTTTAAATTCTGGAGCACTGCATAGATTTCTTCAATCGTTATTGGAGCATCTAAAGCTTCGTTTGTTACATACGGCAGGGCATAACTGAAGGAATTTCTACCTACATTTGTATCCTTTGCTACTCTGTGGTCCAATACTTCAGACCACTGCATACTCGGGCTGAATTCCAGACATTGTTCTTCGCCTATTCGTGCATTGAAGTCACCTGTTATTATCACATTTTCGTTCTGAGCTTCCACTAATATATCACTTAAGTTATTGAAATCATTTTGCCAGTTATTGCAATTTAGATAAACTGGGATTAAACATAATTCTTGATTATTAGTGGTTATCTCGATTACTGTTGAGTTCATAATGGGCTTGTACCACAGTACCGCAAAATTGCAATTGCTTTCGTACACCATACAGTTTTCCTCCACTGGCTCGACCTCTATTTGCTGTTCTTATTGCAGTCTCCCAATGAAGATTGTATTCCCTAAATGTATTTTCAATATAATCTGTCTAACTTACTAAAAATGTTTCAAATAAAACAAATATGTCGAATTTTTTAACATAATTCATAAATTCTATATACTTATACTTATTAGTTAAACCAGCTACATTATGCGATAATATTTTAAATTTATATGCTGATTTAGTGTCTGACCTGTCTGCATTTGCATTTTTTTGAGTTTCACAGTATTTATTTTTTTGTTTGACATATTTGATTTTTATAAGCGAAATGTAGGCCAGTGTACTCCAATTTGACACGACTATTTCCTTCTCTGCTAACAGTTTTTTGGCTGTTTTATTTTCTTATATAGCGTGTTTCTCTCGATCACTTCATTAACTTCAGTCTCAACATACAAACGTTTTAATTCCTCCATAAAATCAGCTTCACTTTTTAACATAAATTTTGCGAGTCTTTTTGATGGCTTCAAGATCTCTATTCAGCTGTAATAAAGCTGATTTATTTTCCTGTCTAGTAAAGCTTAAGTCCTTTCCAATATAAATCTGAGTGCCACGCAGTTTTCTACCATTTTTTAAGACATCTTTTCCCATTTCAGAAGTTTCCAACTCCGCGATCACACCCACTTTATTTTTCATTCCAAATATCACTTTTGTTAATATTGATTTTTCGTTAATATTGATTTCAGGTCATTGAATGATTTTTCTTGCTTGTTACACCACTCTAAGTTTACGCCTTGATGTGAAAGTTGTCCTAACGGTTTACTCACGTTCGATTTAATTCCACAAATTTCTTATATGTTCACTTTTATTAAATAAAATGGTTTTTTTTTAAATTAGTGTATTTAATTTTTTATATTTTATTTCTAAATTTAAATATGCCATCTTTGCTTCCTCGTACAGTGCCGATGGCGCTTTCTTGCGTTTTTTTAAACTGCTTTGGTTAGGAGGTTGTTGCTGCTCCAACATCGGCAATTCTTCGTCTATCTGTACACCATCTCTTTCTGTTGCTGCTATTCCGACTATTGACGGACTATCTTGACCAATAATATCCAAGATTTGACAGTCGGAAGGGTCAAGTAGCATTTCTCGACCCTTAACCGCACCAGTTATTTTCATGTTATCGCGCTTAGCCTACGAATTAACTATTAAAATATTTATTTCATAAATAAATTAATAATTTACTATTGTGCGAGACTTCCAAATGCCAAACAATGCATCGCGAGCATATTTCCAATTGCGGTTAGTTCCAGCTAACCCGAGGGATTGTGCCTTATGCAATATTTTCGTCCAAGCATCAATTTTGTCTTATCGAGAGCACATGTTCCCTTTAAATGAAGCAAATAATATATCCTTATAAAAGAAATAAGCAAAAATCAATACCATTTATAATGAAAATCAAAACTAAATATATATTTTTAAATTTAAATATTTTGTAACGATACAAATATGTATAGCACTTAACTGACAATTTTTTATTAAACAAACTTAACGGTGCAACCCTTTTGTTCTTGAAAACCGCTAATACCACCTTTTTGTTTTGTAAATTTAATTATTTGTACACAACTGTACAAATATAGATATCAACCAAAACAAGGCCAAATAAAACGAATACAAAATGTTCAAATTTATATTATTCTTTTGTCCTTACCTTCTTCTCCTTTATTATTTCTAAAACCGCAAGTTTTTTATTCAATTTTAATTGTTTACTCATTATTATAAGTCACCACCTGCGAACCACTTGCACTGAATAATATAAAACATGAACTAAACATTTCTTTGTCCCAATTTACACTTTCATGAACGTAACATGAACATGAACTTGAAAACGAGAGGAAGCGAAGAGAATGTGATGTTACCCAGCGGGACTTTCAGCGCTGCGGCTGAATCGTTCGCTTACCTCTTCAAATTTTTAATGCAACATATCAGCGCTGTATGTTTATTTACCTTTTCTATTGATTTTTAAATAAAATACCAAACATTTTTTTTGGATGAATTATATTTTATGTTTAAGTTTTATAAAATTAAAATATTAATATTTACATAAAACAATATTATAACATATTTACATATTAATATTTTTACATATTAACTTATTAAAATATTAACTTATTTACATATTTACATATTAACCTATTTACATTTTAACTTATTTACATATTATGTTATTTAATAGCATTACTAGTGATATTAATATGTTCAGCTATTCTGCAGGAGAGTGTTGTCTCCGAACTAAAACTTTCAAAATCATTTTCTGTAAAAAAATAAAATATTTTGATATTTTGACCTAAATCATAGGTTCAAAGTTCTTATAACTAGTAGGGAACGCTGGATCCTTGGAAGAGTGATTTGTCCCAATATGACGAACGAGTCGGCTATGGAATTTTCTTGGAAAGATTAGGTCTTAGTTTCTCGCCACTACCAAACTACTGTAGTGTCTTCTGGGCAGAAGTAATGGCTATCCATTATGCTGTAAAATGTGTTCTTGGCAATCGTACCTCCGATGATAGTTATTCAATTTTCTAGGACAGCCAAGCTGCCATTAAATAACTAGAAGGCACCTCAGCCACATTAATTATTACTCAAAATTACAATGCGATGCACAAATTCCATAATGCGGTACTCTATTGATCGCTATATATTGCATAAATTTGCGAAGAAGAAATTACATGTTCTTAAATGCAATGAAATATGCGGAAATATTGAACACTTTCGGCGTACAGCACGGTCAGATATTGTTCAAAAGCTTTATAGATGTCAGACACGCTCTCAACATAATTGGTCGTATTATATGCGGTAGAAGCTTAGGTACGGTACTAAAACTTCTGTGTACTTACTCACTATAACTATGATAGATCTGTGCAAAGATTAATGCCTTGTACCAGATTCAACTTTGTTCTCTATTATCTATCACTTTTTAAATTATTACAAGAAGTGATAAAACATAAATATTCACATATTTCATCAAAGCGCATGGATAATGAATTGGAAATTCTGTTAGAAAAGCGACAGAATCTCAGACATGCGTTTCCGGTTATATTTACAATTGATGAAATATTGATGGAAATTGGTCACGAGCGCATTAAAAATTTATTGTAAATACAAGAAAATAGAAAAAAAAAAATAAAAAATCAATACATATGAAATACATATGAAATACATATGAAATTAAGTGGACCTTCACTGTTTCTGGATCTAATAACTGAAAAAACCAATTTTAAAAAAATCGGACAGAATTTGGGATGAATATTTTACTGCAGTTGGATGAAAATGTGGTTTTCTATCGTCAAAATATAATGAATTAACTAATTTCACTATTGAGGACTTAAATGCTGGAGGATATACAATTCATTCTTCAACAAGAGTTTTTTCGGACATTAAAATATTTCTTTACCACGGGTTTTTTTCAGACATTAAAATAAAACATCACGTTTTTTTTTAAACAAAAGGATCTGTTAAAAATAAAATGCAAACTAAAGAATAGGAATTTATAGATAATCAAATAAGTAGCGACGGACAAGGTAAGGATATACAAAGAGGTATTGTATAACCTTGAGAAAAATTCAAACTAGTTAAGAATAATACTTCCTAAACTGTTTAGTATATAAGATTAAGTATTTAAGATGCGAAATTATAGAAAATAAGCGAGTTGAACATTTGTTGTTTAGTGGATGGACACTAAAACAATATCTCATCTAGAAGTTGACGATGATCAATACAAACCTTTAAGTGGATCGCGTATATATACGTTCACCACAAACAATATTAAAATAGTTATTGAAGACGAGGATCAATCAATATTACTTTAAATGGTCAGTAACATCTGCTCTATATCCGTTCAATATTAAAAATAAAGAAAGATGTATGTCATATCATATTAATGATATCAGTTCAGATATCATAGAGCTACAAAATAATATCAAAATTAATTTTAAATATAAAAATTAATATAAAAAACTTCGAAATTAATAATCTTGAAATAAATGTAAAGGTATTTGGGTTAAATAATAATAATAATATAATAGGACCATATTATTCTACAAAAGAAGAAAAGTGTAGGTCAGGAGTTTATGTTGTTGTTTACTATAAAAAATTGTGCGTAGAATGTGAGATAAGAATGGGTCAAGAGTTTTTTAAATTCTTATAGAATTAAAAAAATGAAAAAGTGTTGATAAATGTTGACTTTTTGTAAGGTATATAAATGCCAGCGAAATGGAAAACATCTTTATAAATTCAATTCAACACACACAAGGAACGACTCAAAAATGGAATCAAAAACTGATGTCATTTGCTCCAAATGCAGTAACGAGATTGTAGATAGGGACTACATCTACAATATAATGCAGAAAACTGGAGATCAATTTGGAGAGAGATGTTGGGAAGCGCCGAAGCTGCTTCGGGCATATTGGGAAGCAGTGGAGGAGTTCAAAGCGCATCCTGAAAACGAACGGCTACTCAAAAGAATCGCGAAAATAGTTCTAGTTTTTCCAACTTATGGTCATGAATATAACATTGGTTATATTCATCCAATTTTTAATTATATTAGTTGCAAATATTAATAATTTTTTATAAATATATAAATGTATATAAAATAAGAATAAATTAATAAAATAAATATTTGATTTTTTAATATTTTTTATTGTTGAGGAAAAACAATAGTATATATAAAAGTTTTATTTAAATGTATAATTTTTACATTTTGTTATATTGTAGTAAATGTTATAATAAAATGGCATGAGTTTCCTTGCTTCTTCTTCCTGTCTTTGTTTTAGAAAGCAACAGCTGCAGGTGTCTGGCCCAGATATAGCATTTTCACTTGACCATGCACAATCTTCATAATACTTTTAAATTATTGATTGTCTGTATAGAACATATTGAATGATGGAATAAGGTTGTGTTTAATGACGGATCTTCATATGAATCCAGTAGTGATGTTGGATCTTCTTCAGAGCGTTAATAATTTTATAAAATGGTCCAACAAGAGTGAATTCTTTTCCACTAAGCACATAAGCAATTTGCTGGCTCTCCGCAATGACATCATTGCCTCAGATTTAATAAAACCAAAAAAGCAAACAAATATAACTGAGAATATGTCACGGAAATATTGGTTTTAAACTTGCCGAATGTGCCGTCTGCGTCTCCATTAATTTTGGTTAATTTTGTTGGCTTGAAACATTATCGCAATTATTTTTACTTTTTTTGATACAAAGGTTTCTTTAATACACTACATTTTTATTTAAAAAAATATAATATGTACATGTAGTGTAATTGAAGTTTTCTGCAAATGTAAGTAGCTATTACTAATGTATATTATTTTTAGCAAGTGATAACAAATCTTTTTTCTTCTCAGTTCCAACTATAAATTCAGTGGTTTGAAGAAATAAAAACATTCAATCAAAAAACAATGGAGCAATATACGATTAAGGACGACTTTCATTATTTCACCATCTCTGAAGATGATTCTGAAGACGAAGCAAAGCATATTGTAAAAACTAATATTTGGAGGGAGAAACTTTGTCAACGAAATTTTGAACAACAGTTGAACAGATCGTATACAGAGGGAGCAAATAATAGTAATGATGATCATAATGATGACGCTAATGAAATCAATGTACAAATAATCTACAACACTGATATTGACACAACACTTTATCCAATCATGGAGGAATCTGATGACGATATTCATAAACAAAAAGAAAGTAACAATATCTTCACTAATAATAGATTTCACCCTCTTTCTTTTCCTCCTAAGCGAACTCAAAAAAGAATAAGACTGCAACCAATATACATATATATAAATGTTAATAAAAAAAATATAACACAAAAAATTTTAAATACACCTCCACGGCACACATCAAAACCAAACGGGCTCAAGCGGATCAAATGATAGACTCATCATCAGTAAAAAAACTCAATATTAAGAACAAAGTGAACATATAAAAGCAAGTCATAAAACCAGTCATACTCTACGGCTGTATGGCGTTCTATCAAGCGACAAATTTCATTACGCAACAGTTTCAAAGTTCCAAAGAGGGCAAATTATAGCACTAATCCACATAACATCAGCGGACATCCACAGAGACCGGAGAACCGAATCAGTTGAGAAGTATATTAAGGATCGTGTACTGAAACTGTTAGACACAATAGATAACTATAACAACACAACAGTTAATAGCCTAAAATCAAGAGATCACTGTAATCAGTGGTAGATATAAAGACTTCAGTTCGATTATCACATACGTAAATCCCACGAATTTACGTGTCTTTAGTGAGACACAAGATTGTCCACAGTTAAAATGGAGTGAAAGTGACGAATCACCAACTCAATAGCACACTCATACGTAAGTTACTTAGAAGTAACTTTCCACATTGCAGATCTGAGAAGTGTCATAAAACTAGTAAAAAATAAAATATTTTTTTTATAATAATGAATGGATTCATTCAATGAATTGAACAACGTCTAGAAACTGTCACTCCCAGTGAATCTTCGCTGGCGTAACCAGATATCTATGTCGCCAGTTAGTTATTAAACAACAATATAATAAATGATACACGTTCTTTGCTGAAAATATTAATCTACGCACCGTTTTTAAATGTAAAATTAATAAGACAAAAGAATCAATTGAAAACAAATATACAGTAGGAAATCGTTTACTCCAAAATGAAAACCGCGACTTCATCAGGAAGTTAGAAAAATAGGAGAAATCTCATGCGCAATTTACACTCAGTCTAGCTGAGAGTAATAAAAAAATTGACATCTTACAAGATCCGGTCAAGAACTTGAAACTTAAGCTATATTTTCAAAAGGATGAATTAGAAGATAGTACACAACTTTTGGAGAGTACTAAAAAGCATCTAGAATGGACCAACGCAAAATTAATTAACTTCTCATCTGCTCGAGAAAGCATTAAAAATTTACAGGCCCATCGACCTCCAGCTATGTTGCGGTGAATAAAACAACTCATATTTACAAATGAAAAGGAACAAGAAATACTAAACTTTAAACTTGAGAATACCGCAATACTCACGGAATTGGGATATATTTTTCATTCAGTTGTTACGAAGTTGTTACAGAGTCGACAATACTTGTAGAAAAGCTAAACAAGCGATTAAAGAAACAGAACTGCGAACTAAAGTTGAAGTATGAGAAGTCGCTAAATGGAAGGAACTTAAGAAACTTGACTCACGAAAAGGGTCTCGAGTTCATCAGTGGAATGATCGACTACTGCAAACACGAAATCAAAACATGCAATGGGAAAACGTACGAACTTGAGTTCAAAATTATTTTATAATAATATATTTAAAATTAAAGTTTAAGAAGGAACATTAGGTATTCCCATCTTAGTTTCAATAGTTCATAATATAATATAAATCATAATAATATTCAATCTTATATATATTTCTTGCTTTTATAATGTGATATAATTTCTTATGGAACTATTTTGTAGAGATTTGGAGTATGTACACTTATATCAATGGAAAGGAAAAAATTATTATAACAATTTAATAATAATAACATTTTATCAACAATTTATTTATGATTAATGTGTTTTTATATTAATTTCTTCGATTTAAACACAAACCCTGGTATATTTATTTTAAAGGGTTGCATTCGACATTTTTCGCCTTAAATTAGCTAATTTATAGGCAACCAGCTCATTTATAGGATAGATTTTTGTATCGTAAATCATATATAACCTCATTAGTGATTATAATGAGCAAAAGCGCCTAAATGAGGCAGTGTGAATATGCTATTAGTCTGTTAACAAATTCAGAAATTTCTAGTTCTGTCAAATCGACTTTAAAATGGTTGAGAAGAAATGTTTGATATTTAAAAATCTCGTTCCCCTAACACCTCATCTCAAAAATTCATGGATAACACTGAATAATACTCATTAAAGAGTACCAGTTTTTATACAAACAGTCGAAATGTAAAATTATTTTTCCAAATTTTATTATTTGTAATTATCATTAATTATCATATTAAACATATATATTGTATCATTAGTAAAAGACGTTTCTTACATAAAATCATTTCATTTAATAATAATGAATAAATTTTGCTATTCCAAATACATTTAATATAACAGTTAGCTTCAATAGACTACCGGTATATAAATTATAAATATGAACCGATTATAGTAAGGAACCCTTTGAAATATCCAATTTGAATAATTAAATCTAGAAAACACAATTCTGATGCACATATTTTGTGTAGTTGTAGTGTTGTGTAGCGAGAAAATAAATTGGAAGAATATAGGTCCTACCTAAAATAAGATAAATATAAAATATAACTTTGAAATTGATATTGTGTGTGTTTGAGAAAAATATGCCTAAAAAGAAAAAACAGTTGAGGCAGTTCAACATGGGAGACTTTCTCTTTGCAAGACTCCAGGGCTATGCAGCATGGCCTGTTAAGGTAATAAAGTGCAGTAGAAAGTATTACAGAGGTTTTGCTATGGAACCACAGACACGGCAAGTATTAAAGTTGAAAACATCTTAAAGTGTAAAGAAAATAAAACGAATTCTGCACTGACCGACAGAATAAAAGAGTTTCTATTTCTGCAAGGCAATTCAACAAATTGAAGCGGCTTTAAAGAGCAAAGATTCTACTCCAATATTTTTACATCTAGGAAGAACCAATATTTTAATATTTATTAATGCTAGTCCTTCAGAGATGTTTGGAAATCCTCCTTGTGTTCCGGGGCAGATGCTTTCGGACTTCAAGCAGAAATCGTCGGAGACTGATTTCGTTTCGTCGTTGCGAAAGCCGTTAGCGAGTCAATGGGACGCTGTCAACCATCTGTGTATGTTCTGCGTGACGTTATCAATTGTAAGCACGTTTTTCTATTTCCGCAAAGCAATTCAACAAATTAAAGCGGCTTTAAAGGGCAAAGATCCTGATCCAATATTTTTATATCTAGGAAGAACCAATTTCTTAGTAGCTCATTATTGTGCAAAAGATGTACAGGGTGGTTATACGTTTGAATTAGACTGTGACGACCCAGTAGGCTATGGATTTATTGAAATAGAAAAGTAAAATTTAGTTTCAAATATTTTGAGTTCTTTTAATTGAACTGAGGAAAAAAAAACAAGAAACCACAATGGCGATATTTAGAGCGGATGTTGATAATGTATGGTAATTATACAGTTGCATATGAGAGCGGATGTTGATAATTTTATAAAAAAAAAAAAACAAGAAATCACAATGGCGATATTTAGAGCGGATGTTGATAATGTAATATGAAATTGAAAATGGGTATATAAAGGACAGCAAAAAGTTTAACAATTCAATAAAAAATCAAAAGAGCAACTACAATGGAATCCGGAAACAAATCCATTTGTTCAAAGTGCAGAAATGAAGTAGTCGACAAGGACTATCTAATAAATATACTGAGGAAGACAGGTGACAAATTCGCAACGGGATGTTGGGATGCGCCTGACTTGGTGAGAGCCTATTCAAGTGCTATAGATGAGGTCATAGCACATCCTGGAAAATTAAAGTACTTAAAACGTGTTGGCAAAATTGTGGAGGTCTTTCGGACATATGCAGATGAATACGACATAGGATATATTCATCCTATATTTGATTTTATCAACGCATAACGTTGATAAAATTATTTATTAAATAAACTGTTTTAAGTAAATAAAAAAAAAAAAAAAAAAATTTTTATGTTTTTTTTATTTTAATTTTTTTATTTTTATTTTATTATTTTTTATTTTAATTTTAATATACATATTGTATTAAATAAATTAAAAAAAATAAAAAAAGTTTTGTATGTTTTTTATTTAATTTTAATATATATTGTAGTCTATAAAATATAAAAATAAAAAAAATAAAAAGAAACTTTTGTTTTAAAAAATTTGCGTGTTTTTATTTTAATTTTTGATGTATACATATACATATAATTTTTTCGTTTTTATTTATCAATATTTAAATTTATGAAATTTCTTAGTAATATTACAGTTTTTCTGGAACATTTACATAAATTTGTTAAATCTTCTTTAATTTTATGATTTTGACAATATTTCACTTCTTTATTAGAAGACATATTTGTTATATATAGTATATCTAATTTTGGACAGTTAAGATCATCCAAGTTTGTCATAGGAATATTTTCACCAATCATTTTTTTTAACCATCTTATTTTTTCAAATCCTTTGACATAGATAGTTGAGTTTTCATTATAATGTAATTCTTTTAATAGATATTTTTTAACGTCCATAAATTTAATTTCACCGTCTGACCACCTTAAACCATGATGATGATTATATAACCAATTGACTGCAATCCTATCTTTTAATGATATGCTACAATATTCGTAAGGTGATCGTATTAAAAACGTCTTAATTTCCGAGTTATCATTTTTAGAAATGCTCAATTCTTTAACTATAAACTTGTTATTAACGAAAAATCCCTGAGCGTCTATAATTATTTCTTTGTCATCGACCATTTTTTCACTTCTAATGTCAGCTGCTCATAAAATAAGACTGATTTTGAAGGAATATAGATATAGGAATATAGATCAGGAATATAGATTGAATCTAAAATGATAAATTCAACAACTGAACTACAGCAGATGCTCGCAATTCTTAAGTAATTTGATAATAGATTAATTAAGTTTTTAATATCTAAATATTAAATTTTAATATCTAGATATTTAATTTCTACTTAATTTCTAGATATCATATTCACACGCATTCATACAGATTATACTGAGCTATGAATATGTAACGTATTCGGTTTCTTAAATAACACGGTCTGTGCCTCTATGCATATATGCCACTTGGCAAAAAATTAATTTATAATATAAAAACTATTCTAAGAACTGAAAATAAATTTAAGATTTTAGAATTTTATTTAGAAACTAAATTTAGCTCCAATTATCTTCAAAATTATCTTCAAAATCAGAATTTCCGAACATTAAAAAGAGCAAGCGAATACTGTATTTGATTTTGATTTGCACTAAATAAATATTTAGCATGGAACACATTGCATTGTAATTTATTATTTTCCCAAGATATTTTCACTAATACTTAATTTTTTTAAGGTCCCTTATATGTCTTTTATAAAAATTTTCCATTTCAACAAGTTAAGACGATTTTACATTAAATCTGATTTCATTAAATATTTTGAATATTTTAAGGTGACGTTCATGATAAAATTTAATTTTAAATGTTTCAAAAGTGTTGTGCGATCAGTGTGGCCAACATTTGAAAATTTTATCCCCCTAAAAGCCATTCGAAAAACCCCTAAATCCCCCTAAACTAACATTTTGTACAAAATATGAAAAAAATGTAAGAACTGTTTTCTGTAGCATATATATTTTGTATATATTTAAAATAAATATAATTTGAATAAATTTGAAAAAAGAGATAAAAAACATTTGTTAACGAAATTATTTCAAAACAAGTAATTAAATAGTAATTAATAATAAAGTAAGTAATTAGCAATTACTTAAGTAGTTATTCTTTTAACAACTGATAACAAATTAAATCATATTAAATTTATACTTTCTAATATTTCCTCCATTACACTACAATCATCATGAATTTCCAAATTATTTTTAAAATCGTACATTTTGTAATCAAATTTGTTTAGCATCGCTGGTGTTGGATTAAAATTTATACACGAACCTTGTCTCTGTAGAGTATATCTTACCATCATTAAAGCCTGTAACATTTCAGGTGATAATTTGTTTCTCAATTTGTTTTTAATTATTGAGTAAATGGAAAATGCGCGCTCCACGCTTGCATTTGAAAAAGGTAACGAAAGTAATGCTGTTGCGAATTTGGCTACATTTTTAAATCTGCTATTCCCAGCTGCATCCTTATCCTCACTGACTTCAGCATAAAATTCTTCAGTGTTTGATAAATGTGTCCATTTTTTGTTTTGTAGTTGATGCCATTCATTTTCGACATCCTGCTTTACTCCAAACACATCAGTACGATAAATTTTAAAAAATTCTTGTAAACCAGGTTTAACCTGAGATGTTGCAACTTTTGGGTCAAGATTTGACATCATTTTTAAAATTGATAAATTTTCCGGTAATCGATTTTGAATTAGCTCAGCTAAAACAACTAAAACATTTTTACATCGCTGTCTTATCTCAGTTAAGTCACTTGCATTAATATTCTGGGCCGCAGATTCAAAGTCATAACCTAAATATATTGATGAAGTATCCATCAAGTAAGGATGAAAATCAAAGTTGGTAATTTCATTGTCTTCTATATTTTGTAATTGAGCTGGAACTACAATTTTTTGAAGTACATTTTTGTGAAGTAAAAATAAATCTTCAAATAATTTAACTGGCTCTACTTGATTATTTTGAAACAGTAGATTCAACTGAGTAATAGTTTTTAGTTCATTCTTTAAGAAAACAAAATATATTTTGAATTGTATGTTTTTCATGATGTCATGCAATTGATCAGCCATATAACATTTATCTTGCTTTCTAACAATAGAAAAGAGCAGTTCTAATTCGATCCATTGGTCTAATATTGTAGTTATAGCTTGGAAACGAGCCAACCAGCGAGTTCCACTTAGCGCTCCCACTTTCTTAGGATTACTGTTATTATTGATTATTTCATATAACTTTTTGTACTCTTCTACGCGTTTAGAACTGTAAGAAAACCAGTTGTGAACTTCACGAACTAAAAATTCTAATTGCCTAGGCAGCGTTTCGGTAGCCTTTTCTGCACATAAGTGCAAAGAGTGAGATATACACTTAACGACGATAAGATCGGGCAAATCTTTTTTCAAAATAGTGGCAACAGATTTGTTTTTGCCGATCATCACATTGGCACCATCCACACCTATTCCAATTAGATTTTGAAAATTTAGATTGTCACTTTGTAATTGAGCTTTTATGGCATCACATATACTCTGAGCATCAAATTCAGTTAATTTAATTATTCGATAGAAAGTAGTAACTATTTTCTTTTTCGGCATGGAGAAACGTATCATTGTACAAAGAATTTTTAAAGTAGAGATATCGGTACTCTCATCGATAATAATAGAGTAAGCAGAATCGCCAATTTCTTGCGCTAAATCTTGTAACATACAAGGACTGAGCACATTTTTTATTATCATAGTACACTTTGTTTTGTGTGCAGTTTCAATTTAGATAAAGTCTCCGATGTTTTATCTAACTTAGGTAGAATTTCCGTCAAATGATTAACAGTGTGTATAGAAGCATGTTCTGCAATAAAAGCCGTTATTTTTAATTCTGCAATTTTGATTGTTTCTGAATCTATTGTTTTAAATAGAGTTGGAAGAGTATAACATGACTTTGCGCTTTTATGTGCCTCAACAGATTTGTTATGTTTTTCTGTACTAGCATGAGCAACTAAATCTTTTCTGTCCGCTTTTAGATTTATTCGACAATATTTACATATTGCCATACTATTGTTCGTTATATCTGGTGAAATCCATTCTGTAAATTATATTTCATTAGAGAATATGTGTAGTAAAATAAAAAATTTGAAACGCTCTAGTATTATTACGACCCAAATATCATATTCTATAGATGTTTTTGTGCTATGGTAGTAAACAATATTTTTGTACCTATATAGTTTTCTATAGTTTAAGATATCGGAAATTAAAATAAAAATTTATTATCAACCTTTCAATAATACATCTGATTCCCACGCTTTGGTATATTTTTGGTAATATTTTTTACTTCTTGCTTTCGACATGGTTTTAAATTTTACTAAAATCACTTTAAAAATGAACGATCCCGGCTATCAAAAAAATTCCAAAAAAAACATTGCTCGCTGGCAATTAGTGTTGCCATGCAGCTTGTTCTTTTTGTTTTCGTACTGTATTTACACACTATCGGCGTTTATATATACCTTATTTATATATAATAAAAAATATTTAATGTGTGTTATTACTAACATAGTTTTTTGAATTGAAAAAATTACAATATTTTTAAACCCCCTAAAAAACCCCTAAACATTTGGTGCCCCCAAAAATACCCCCAAAACAAATTTTCCCCCCTAAATTTGGGGGGAAAACCCCTAAGTTGGCAACCCTGTGTGCGATATACATA
>NC_051846.1:234496673-234505312 GCF_002237135.1 Teleopsis dalmanni | reverse complement strand
TAAATTTTTTGCATTGCTATTTACTGTTATTCACGATTTAAAAAATTTTTGTTGCATTTACCATATTGATTGGTGCTCGTGTCGGTTATCTTCATTTCTTGAACTTCGAATTTATTACTACATTTTTGGTTTATCATAATCAAACGTAACTGTAAATAAAGAAATTTAACATGAATCGGACTAGAAGAAAAATTGAACGCCCAAAGAATCCCTACTCAACCGCTCATATATTTTCGTGATGGAGTTTCTGGTGGATGAGAAAAATATTTCATATGGGTTTGCAAGGACCACTTGAAGAGGAAGAGTTATATCAGCATCGTAAAGACTTAGATAGTGAACGAGTAACTACAAAGTTTTCGTAAAAACAAGACGGTGCAATAATCCGTTCGCGTAGTTTAACTGCTGTGTATTTTATTTTAGAAGATTTAGTGTTTCCAGCAGAGATCGTAGGCAAACGTATTCGTGCCAAATTGGATGGCACCCAAATTATAAAGGTGCATTTGGATAAGAATCTACAAACGACCATTGAGCACAAAGTAAGTGTTAAATAACACTTATTTCATTAAATCTTTTTTTGCACTTGTGTTTTTTGCTGTTTAAAATTAGTGGTCCAATGTTTCGTTTACGCTTCATTGCTCAAACTGAATTGTAGCTTATTCATATATTGGTAACATTCATCAAATTTAATGAGTGTAGCAATTAACTTGCAGCAATTAATTCAATATGTCTAAATAATAATAATTCATTAAACAGAATAATATAACAATTTTGCATGATTTGCATAAGGATAAGGAATTATTTGAAAATAATTTCTGTTGTACGAATACGAGAACGAGTACGCATAATTACCGTACATTGTCTATAAAGTTTTGTTGTAACATTGAAAAAATATTGTAAATTTTTTGCATTGCTATTTACTGTTATTCACGATTTAAAAAATTTTTGTTGCATTCACCATATTGAGTGGTGCTCGTGTCGGTTATCTTCATTTCTTGAACTTCGAATTTATTACTACATTTTTGGTTTATCATAACCAAACGTAACTGTAAATAAAGAAATTTAACATGAATCGGACTAGAAGAAAAATTGAACGCCCAAAGAATCCCTACTCAACCGGTAATATATTTTCGAGATGGAGTTTCTGGTGGATGAGAAAAATATTTCATAAGGGTTTGCAAGGACCACTTGAAGAGGAAGAGTTATATCAGCACCGTAAAGACTTAGATAGTGAACGAGTAACTACAAAGTTTTCGTAAAAACAAGACGGTGCAATAATCCGTTCGCGTAGTTTAACTGCTGTGTATTTTATTTTAGAAGATTTAGTGTTTCCAGCAGAGATCGTAGGCAAACGTATTCGTGCCAAATTTGATGGCACCCAAATTATAAAGGTGCATTTGGATAAGAATCTACAAACGACCATTGAGCACAAAGTAAGTGTTAAATAACACTTATTTCATTAAATCTTTTTTTGCACTTGTGTTTTTTGCTGTTTAAAATTAGTGGTCCAATGTTTCGTTTACGCTTCATTGCTCAAACTGAATTGTAGCTTATTCATATATTGGTAACATTCATCAAATTTAATGAGTGTAGCAATTAACTTGCAGCAATTAATTCAATATGTCTTAATAATAATAATTCATTAAACAGAATAATATAACAATTTTGCATGATTTGCATAAGGATAAGGAATTATTTGAAAATAATTTCTGTTGTACGAATACGAGAACGAGTACGCATAATTACCGTACATTGTCTATAAAGTTTTGTTGTAACATTGAAAAAATATTGTAAATTTTTTGCATTGCTATTTTCTGTTATTCACGATTTAAAAAATTTTTGTTGCATTTACCATATTGAGAGGTGCTCGTGTCGGTTAAATTTAATATTGTATAAAAAAATATTCACTTGATCAAATTTGACACTCAATTTAACATAAAATTCACACATTTTCTTTATGGATTTGTTTTATTGATTTAAATTTCATAATAATAAATAATCTAATAAGGGCCCTCGTAAAGTTGTTCTAAGGGTGTCGGAACGCGATCGATGCGTAGGAATACATACTTGCTCTCTGACAGCTCGCTGGGTACTAAGACTGGTTGTTGACCGTGTCGCAGTCCAGGTTGAGTTCGTACATTACCTAAGTTTCTGCACAGTAACTTTACGAAGTCTGTTTCGCTTGGTTTGATTTTGACTTCTGTCAGCAACTGTACCGGGACTCTGAGAGGGTTGCCGTACTACAACAACAATGGGCTTGGCTGCTTCAGTTGACACTGTGTCTTGAAGTCCACTTAAAGCATGCTACCGAATATCATCAATTTTTTGCTGAAATAAAATATGCCGAGCAATGACTCGTGAAGCGTGATGACATTTTAAATAGCAAATATTCTCAATCGGATTTTGGTCTTGATCAAGGTGAAGCTTTATTACGTGGTATGCAGGATTTACGTGAAGAATTGAATGCTTTTAGTGAAACTGTTGCTAATTTGACCCATCGGGCTCAAACAATTGTTCCAATATATAAAAGACGACAACCGGTAAATAATCAATGCTCTGTACAAGCAATATGTGCTTATAAGCAGCAAGGTCAACTACAAATTGAAAAGGGAGAAACTTGTATCTTGCTCGATAACTCTAGTTGAGTTAAATGGAGAATTCGTAATTCAATAGGACAAGAGGGTTCAATTCCTAGTGCTTGCTTATTAATGCCTCCTCCTGACCAAGAGGCAATTGATGCTGCTGAACGACTTAAACGGTTATTCGATCGTTTTGTGAGCTTATGGCAAAAAAAACATTTACGTCTACGTCAAAATATGATTTTTGCTACAATTCGTGTTGTCAAAGGATGGGACTTTGACCAATTTCTTGCAATGGGTCCAGAACAGCGTACAGCGATACGGCATGCACTCAATGATGACGCAGATAAACTTTTAAGTGAGGGTGATCCAAATGATCCACAATTAAGACGTTTACGCCGTGAAATGGATGAAGTAAATCGTTTATTTGACGAATTTGAAAAACGCGCTAGAGCTGAAGGTAAATTAATTTAATTAAATTAGTTTATTTTTATTTTTTTCGTAGGCGGGGTATATTCACCAATTATAAAAACATTTTATCAAATAACTGTCATACGAACTTAATTTCAATTAAATTTAAGTGTAAATTTTTTACTTGATGTTAGATTGAATACATAAATTTGTTTAGTACGAAAATAGTATTCTCTTCAATAGTGTCTTATTAAAACTATTTCTGTATCGTTTGTGATGAAGAAATTATTTGCCAGCCGTAGAACTCGTGGTACTAAATAAATAATTTTAGCTTAAATTTAATTTTACAGATTTAAAACGTATTCAAATATTTTATTATACTTTTTAGAGGAAAGCAAACAAGTTAGCCGAATCTTCACAGAAGAATGCATTGCAATCAAAGGAAAACTTGAGGACATATTAATCTCAATTCTCGCTTTGGAAATTTACTTTGCTTCATTTCAAGAAGCGCCAAACGAAAATGGATGTGTGTATGCGAGAGTTGTCTGACTACGAGAGAAGGAACAGAGAAAGAGAAAGGGCGAAAAACAATATATTCGCTAATAAATTAATTTATAAAAAATTTGTAATTTATATTACAAATTTTTTTTTAAACAATTATAATAAACTAAATATATATAAGCTTATAATATATATTTGCCCCTTAACAAATATATAACAAAAAATATTTTATGCAAATAAATTTTGCGCGGCAGTTTTTTGCACTTGTCATTTTACTCTTATTCGTATGTGAATTTGATCAAAAATCACTTGCTCTGCTCTCTCACTGCAAGCAAACGGTTCAGTTTCTGTTATTCCTTCTTTCTCTATTTAACAACTTTTTTATATAGTTTTTCGATTTTCGTTTTTGCTGTTGTTTGTTTGCACAGAATAGAACATAAATATTTTAGGCGGCCACCGTCTTGGAAGTCAAGTTATTTGTTTTTGAGGCCGTGCACTACACACTACACACATATGGTGTGTTTGTTAGTTTGTTTAATTTGTTGTGCAAGCGATGTTTGCAAATTTTCTTTTTATCTTCCCTTTCTGTTAGCAGAAGTAGCCAATTTCCTCAAAGAATTACTATTTTGAATCTTAAATTATTATTTGTTAATTTCAGAGCTACCTCAAACAAAATAAATCAAAACTTATATGCTTTGTTAACTAAAAGCCTGCAGTAAATTATTGAAATCCAATGCATTTAAAAATGTACGCATGTACATGTAAATGAACTGCATGTAAAACAAAATTTTTGAACGTGCAGCCAAAAATTGCGACATCAGAAGCACATTAGCCTATACGATATCTAGATATACTATAAAATATTATTATATATTTACATAGCTTCCTTAGCAAAAAAAAAAAAAAATTGATTTTAGAATGACTTTAAAAACTTTATCTAAAGTACATACATATATATTTGATGCATGAATCAAACCTTTTTAGTGGTTCATTGAATTCTTTTTTTATAATAAAATTATTTGCGAATTAATTTAAGGATTAAGTTTGCAGAAAAAAAGATTTTTTTTTTCTTAATAAATTAATAATAGTAAATAATTACACAAATTTACCGGCTAAAAAATTCTTTTATGAGTTCATTTAATTTTTATTTCGACGAAATTCATCGGAATACTCTAGAAATTCATTTAAATCAGTGTCAAAAATGTCTTTAAAATAATTATTTTCTATATATGAAAGTTATTTTCTATGTAAATTGCTATAATTTTTAATTTTATTAAATTATTACATTAGTTTTGCTGATATAATTAATATATAATATATTTTTGAGTTAATTGAATTTTATTAAGTAAAAATTCATTTTCCTGCTTTGCGGGTTTTACTATTTACGTATATTAATAAACTGCAATTAAAAATGATTTAATTCATAAAATTGTAAAAAAATTTAAAAAAAATTATTTAAATAATTTAAATAATTTAAATAATTTAAATAATTTAAATAATTTATATTTATACATGTTATATAAAATTTAAATATTTAAAAAAACTAATAAGCCGAAAAATATATCAATTAAAGTGCATTTCCACAATCCACATTCATTGTGCAGTTTTATAAACTGTAAAACTTCTGCATAACATTTTATTTGTTATTCGAAAGAGAAGGAACGCATATAAATCATACAGTTACTATACTAAACAATTGGTGAGAAGAGCATTGTGGATTGTATTGCATACAAGTCTGCTAATACAATCCAAACAAACTGATTTATATACACGACTTCTCAGTGTTTCAGTTTTATTACGTTTACAGCGTTTGAACAATACGGTCGCGATCTGTAGTGTACGGAAAAATTTTCAGCGAAAATTGAAAATTGTGTGTGAATATTTAAAAATAAATAGTTAAAACATAAATAAATTTGAGTTTATTTAACAATAATTATTGTTTTTATATTCCAAAATAAAATTAAAATTTTGTGATTTTATTATATATAACAATTTGCCGCTAATAAAACTTGCAGCTGACAAACTCTTTTTTCGGTATGTTCAGTGTATAAAACTGCTAGAAACGTACAGAAAATAACAAAATTCATACAATTAAAGTTTGTTTCTATAACATTCGAACATTAAAAGTAATATTTGGAGTATAAATATACAAGTTTAATTTGTTTATTAATAAATAAAAATTAATATTAAAATTTTCATTTATATATTTTTCGAATGTGAGAATGCAAGTTAAACAGCAATTTTTTTTTTATTTTCTCATACATGCTTCTGCTGCATGTATGTACATATGTATGTACATATTCTTGCGCATATGTGCCAGTGAGACAAAAAAGTGACCATACAATTTGTGAAATTTGTTTAAAGGCATAAAGCCAAAAACATATGAAAAATAATATTGTTGTATTAAGAAAAAGCAAAAAATATAAAAAATAAAAGCAAGTAAAGGAGAAACAAGTAAACATCTGCTACAAATTTTGCCTGGTTGATTCCATGTCGTCATCGTCGTTAAAGTGTTTAACAAGACGTTTCGGTAAATTTTTAACTTTCCTAAGTTTATTAAAAACAGAATTTAAAAAAAATTTAATAAATAAGTAAATGCAAAAAATATTTAAAAGAAATAAACTCAAGTAAAATAGCTAAAGAAAGTTTGACGTCTTGTCTTTCGTTCGTACGTTCGATTATATATTGTCGGTTTTTCATATTGTTTTTTTATGAGGTTTTAACTGTTCCTCGCTTTTGTTGTCTTCTTCGTAAATCGTCAGCGCTATTACGTCTTCTTCGTCTCAACTTGAGTGAATTTTTGCTGAAGCTGCTGGCTGGAGCCAAATTACTTTCTGCAACTTTTAGATAAGGTACGCGTAATATAAAACAAAACTTAGTTTTGATTATTAAATATAATTTAATTTTTTGTCGTCGCTTTTAAATTTATTTTTTTTGTAGCTAATATTTTTAAATGTTTTTTTTTTGTTTTTTTTTGTCTTCTATAAATTTACTTTCCGAAACTTTACTTTTCCGTGATTTTTCTCTGTATGCATATGTATCATATATATGTGTGTTTCTACGTATGTATTTATCTTATACTGTAGAAAATATATTTTCTTGCTTAATTTTTATTCATTCTACTATTTGTTCTCTCATAAACATACACAAACATAATTTGATGGATTTCATCATAAATGCAATGTTGTCACATTTCTCAAAATACTTATATATGTGCAGAATGTTTAAAGAGCATATTACATTTAAAAAAAGTTTTTAGTTTTATTAAACCAAATCATTAACATCTATTAAAAGTTTCTTTTGTTTACATTTGCACACGTGCGTAAAAGCTTTAGTAATTATTTTTTTTATTATCTATTTTGTATAACATTAGTTTTGTTTATGTTTTTTTTATTCTGATCACAATAAAATTTTTCATTACTATGAAAAAAAAATACGAAACATACAAATTAAATAAAAACATTCTCTTAATTCAATATGTCTAAATAATAATAATTCATTAAACAGAATAATATAACAATTTTGCATGATTTGCATAAGGATAAGGAATTATTTGAAAATAATTTCTGTTGTACGAATACGAGAACGAGTACGCATAATTACCGTACATTGTCTATAAAGTTTTGTTGTAACATTGAAAAAATATTGTAAATTTTTTGCATTGCTATTTACTGTTATTCACGATTTAAAAAATTTTTGTTGCATTTACCATATTGAGTGGTGCTCGTGTCGGTTATCTTCATTTCTTGAACTTCGAATTTATTACTACATTTTTGGTTTATCATAACCAAACGTAACTGTAAATAAAGAAATTTAACATGAATCGGACTAGAAGAAAAATTGAACGCCCAAAGAATCCCTACTCAACCGCTAATATATTTTCGAGATGGAGTTTCTGGTGGATGAGAAAAATATTTCATAAGGGTTTGCAAGGACCACTTGAAGAGGAAGAGTTATATCAGCACCGTAAAGACTTAGATAGTGAACGAGTAACTACAAAGTTTTCGTAAAAACAAGACGGTGCAATAATCCGTTCGCGTAGTTTAACTGCTGTGTATTTTATTTTAGAAGATTTAGTGTTTCCAGCAGAGATCGTAGGCAAACGTATTCGTGCCAAATTTGATGGCACCCAAATTATAAAGGTGCATTTGGATAAGAATCTACAAACGACCATTGAGCACAAAGTAAGTGTTAAATAACACTTATTTCATTAAATCTTTTTTTGCGCTTGTGTTTTTTGCTGTTTAAAATTAGTGGTCCAATGTTTCGTTTACGCTTCATTGCTCAAACTGAATTGTAGCTTATTCATATATTGGTAACATTCATCAAATTTAATGAGTGTAGCAATTAACTTGCAGCAATTAATTCAATATGTCTTAATAATAATAATTCATTAAACAGAATAATATAACAATTTTGCATGATTTGCATAAGGATAAGGAATTATTTGAAAATAATTTCTGTTGTACGAATACGAGAACGAGTACGCATAATTACCGTACATTGTCTATAAAGTTTTGTTGTAACATTGAAACAATATTGTAAATTTTTTGCATTGCTATTTACTGTTATTCACGATTTAAAAAATTTTTGTTGCATTTACCATATTGAGTGGTGCTCGTGTCGGTTATCTTCATTTCTTGAACTTCGAATTTATTACTACATTTTTGGTTTATCATAATCAAACGTAACTGTACATAAAGAAATTTAACATGAATCGGACTAGAAGAAAAATTGAACGCTCAAAGAATCCCTACTTCAACCGCTAATAATATTTTTCGGATGGAGTTACGGTGGATGAGAAAATATTTCATAAGGTTTGCAAGGGCCATGAAGAGGGAAGGACTTATATCAGCACCGTAAAGATTAGGATAGTGAAACGAGTAACTACAAAGTTTTCGTAAAAACAAGACGTTGCAATAATCCGTTCGCGTAGTTTAACTGCTGTGTATTTTATTTTAGAAGATTTAGTGTTTCCAGCAGAGATCGTAGGCAAACGTATTCGTGCCAAATTGGATGGAACCCAAATTATAAAGGTGCATTTGGATAAGAATCTACAAACGACCATTGAGCACAAAGTAAGTGTTAAATAACACTTATTTCATTAAATCTTTTTTTGCTGTTTAAAAATAGTGGTCCAATGTTTCGTTT
>NC_051846.1:234487080-234496573 GCF_002237135.1 Teleopsis dalmanni | reverse complement strand
ATTATGCGTACTCGTTCTCGTATTCGTACAACAGAAATTATTTTCAAATAATTCCTTATCCTTATGCAAATCATGCAAAATTGTTATATTATTCTGTTTAATGAATTATTATTATTAAGACATATTGAATTAATTGCTGCAAGTTAATTGCTACACTCATTAAATTTGATGAATGTTACCAATATATGAATAAGCTACAATTCAGTTTGAGCAATGAAGCGTAAACGAAACATTGGACCACTAATTTTAAACAGCAAAAAACACAAGTGCAAAAAAAGATTTAATGAAATAAGTGTTATTTAACACTTACTTTGTGCTCAATGGTCGTTTGTAGATTCTTATCCAAATGCACCTTTATAATTTGGGTGCCATCCAATTTGGCACGAATACGTTTGCCTACGATCTCTGCTGGAAACACTAAATCTTCTAAAATAAAATACACAGCAGTTAAACTACGCGAACGGATTATTGCACCGTCTTGTTTTTACGAAAACTTTGTAGTTACTCGTTCACTATCTAAGTCTTTACGGTGCTGATATAACTCTTCCTCTTCAAGTGGTCCTTGCAAACCCTTATGAAATATTTTTCTCATCCACCAGAAACTCCATCTCGAAAATATATTAGCGGTTGAGTAGGGATTCTTTGGGCGTTCAATTTTTCTTCTAGTCCGATTGATGTTAAATTTCTTTATTTACAGTTACGTTTGGTTATGATAAACCAAAAATGTAGTAATAAATTCGAAGTTCAAGAAATGAAGATAACCGACACGAGCACCACTCAATATGGTGAATGCAACAAAAATTTTTTAAATCGTGAATAACAGTAAATAGCAATGCAAAAAATTTACAATATTTTTTCAATGTTACAACAAAACTTTATAGACAATGTACGGTAATTATGCGTACTCGTTCTCGTATTCGTACAACAGAAATTATTTTCAAATAATTCCTTATCCTTATGCAAATCATGCAAAATTGTTATATTATTCTGTTTAATGAATTATTATTATTAAGACATATTGAATTAATTGCTGCAAGTTAATTGCTACACTCATTAAATTTGATGAATGTTACCAATATATGAATAAGCTACAATTCAGTTTGAGCAATGAAGCGTAAACGAAACATTGGACCACTAATTTTAAACAGCAAAAAACACAAGCGCAAAAAAAGATTTAATGAAATAAGTGTTATTTAACACTTACTTTGTGCTCAATGGTCGTTTGTAGATTCTTATCCAAATGCACCTTTATATATAATTTGGGTGCCATCCAATTTGGCACGAATACGTTTGCCTACGATCTCTGCTGGAAACACTAAATCTTCTAAAATAAAATACACAGCAGTTAAACTACGCGAACGGATTATTGCACAGTCTTGTTTTTACGAAAACTTTGTAGTTACTCGTTCACTATCTAAGTCTTTACGGTGCTGATATAAGTCTTCCTCTTCAAGTGGTCCTTGCAAACCCTTATGAAATATTTTTTTCATCCACCAGAAACTCCATCTCGAAAATATATTCCGTTGAGTAGGGTTCTTTGGTCGTTCAATTTTCTTCTGTTCCGATTCATGTTAAATTTCTTTATTTACAGTACGTTTGGTATGATAAACCAAAATGTAGTAATAAATTCGGAAGTTCAAGATATGAAGATAACCCGACACGAGCACCACTCAATATGGTAAATGCAACAAAAAATTTTTAAATCGTGAATAACAGTAAATAGCAATGCAAAAAATTTACAATATTTTTTCAATGTTACAACAAAACTTTATAGACAATGTACGGTAATTATGCGTACTCGTTCTCGTATTCGTACAACAGAAATTATTTTCAAATAATTCCTTATGCAAATCATGCAAAATTGTTATATTATTCTGTTTAATGAATTATTATTATTTAGACATATTGAATTAATTGCTGCAAGTTAATTGCTACACTCATTAAATTTGATGAATGTTACCAATATATGAATACACTTACAACACTTAGCACATCGCAAATTGAGAGGGAAACACATACCAAAAAACCATATGCTCAAAATCGCATATAAAGTTTCGTACAAAAACATCAAGAAACCGAAACTGGAGAAGAAAGTATGTCGCAGAGCAATAAAAATAAAACAACAAAAAAAAAAGACCATAATAATAGTGCCAGCAAAGATCTTTGGTATTTCAGAAATTTTTTTTTATCTAACCACTAATTTATACATCAACCCCTAAAACTTTTTCACTTACGAATAATTAAGTATCTCATTAAAATGGCGAATATAAAAATATGCAAAAACATATATATACGTCGCAAATATTGAAGTTTATACTAAGAGAAACTGTTTAAATCTATACAATTTAATACATTGAAAACATAATTACACTAATAATATATGTACTAATTTGGACTTGATGTCACTCATATTTGAAAAATGTGTTTCCTCTTTTTCCCCCCCAAGTCGAAAACTGTACGTATTTTACATACACATACGCACACTAAAACATCACGAAAATATGAAGAAAAAAACGACTTCGGACGAAAGTTAGATTTCGTTTATATTCGTCACCAACGTCGTTGTTGGTGACGGCGGTGGCCATCTTATTGATCGTTGAAAAAAGAAAACTGTTCGAATTTCACACTTTTTCAAAATTAATAAAAAATAAAAAATAAAAAAACAAAAAAAGTAAAAAAAAAATACTTTGCAGGAAAAATCAAAATGGCCGCAACAACACTTTATGTCGAAAAATATTCAATTTAAATAATTTTTAAAGAAAATTAACATATTTCTGTTAAGAATTGTGTTTTTTTTTTATTTTTTGCTTTTAATCAATTTCCAAAGATATTAACGTACACGAAACTTAAACATTAAACCAATATCACATTTTAAAGCAAAGCAATCATTATATATATGTTTAATTATACAATTTATCAACTTTGAATTAAACGTTGTTGCACGACGTTGCTTAACTGAAGAAAACTTTCGACCAGTGATTGAAAATGCTATGCTATTTCATAGTTTTTATTATTGCTCCTGCTCCTGCTTCTGCTCTTAATTTGACGGAGCACTTATGACAGCAGAAGCACAAAACAAAATTTGCGTTGCTCTGCTATACTATGCTGTTTGATTTGTTGAAGCACGAAGCAAGAGCAAAAGCAAGAGCAAAAAATTAAAATATATGCTACTGAAAAACACAGAACGAGAAAACAAAAAGTAACAATAATTTTTTGTTACAATACTTGTTTTCTTCAAGTAAATAAGCAAACATTTTCTTTCATTAATAAATTTTTACAAAAACTTGATCTGCTTAAAGCAGTAAAAATTAGCAACAATTTGCTTTGCCTAGTAAAGCCATCATATAAACAATTATTACAAATGTATGTTATGATCTTACTTTCTTTAACAGAATTATATTAATTTCTGTTAAAATCATAATAACAAAATATACGGTGTGTAGAAAATGTGGATTGTGTTCATTGGACACCTAATGTTGGTATGCTTCAACGAAAGCTCTGAAATGTGTAAGAGCGAACTGCGACATCTTATAGAATTTATTATTTTTGCCATAAACAAAAATATATTAAATATTTCATATATATTTAATATATATGAAATATATTAAATATTAGAATATTAATATTAAATAAAATCGAATTATTAAAAATTATTAAACCAGTAAACATTAGAATATTGAAGTTCAAATATTAAAAATTAAATAATGATAGTACTCAATTAATTAAAATAAATTGATTAAAATTTCTTATATACCAGATATTCTTATACACAATATAACATGTATATATTTTATATTATAATTGAATATCGAAACTTGACCAACCATCTATTAAATAACAATTGAACTAAAAGAACTTAACTAATACATCGCAATTACAATCAAACAAAATTACGTATTTTAACGTTTTGTATATCAACCACAAAAAAGCAACATAAACCTAAATATCTAAATATTATAATCTCAAATTTTTAATTCATCAGCTTCATAATAAAATATAAATCATTTCCAGATACAAGCAAAACTAAAAAATGGAAACAAAACAAACCAATCTTGCAATTTCATCAATCACAAACAAGGATGATTCAACAAATCCAATTCATACCACTAATCCTCCACCAATGCCAATGTTAAACTCATCACATCATCAGGATGCAGAAAATGAAATAATAACCATATGTGGTAAGTATCACAAATCCCAACATTATCAATATCAATATTCTATTACAAATCATAAAATATCTTTCATAAATTACTAAATAATAATAATCTCATTACAATATTATAAAATTAATTTATACATAATATCATTATAATATCCTTCACATTAAATATCAAAATAAGTCCTAATCTAGTTGGATATATATCCACAAAAATTCTAATGTTAATATGTATTCGAAGATCTATTACATATAAATCATACATATACATCTACCAATATCTATACTCATCATAAAATTAATTTAATCCATACTATTTTATAATATATTCTATCAATCGCATGAACTAAATAATTAATAAAAAATATGTGTTTAAATAATAGAAAAATGATAATACACCTTATTAAAATCAATATTTCCAGATTCAGACACATCTATATTCCAACTGCATGACACAACCTCAGCATCATATCATCCCCTAAATGCTTCCATTGACAATACCTCAATCAACACAAACAAACGTAAAAAACTCAACCAATCAACAATCGACACACAAACAAGAACCATAGATGCACCACAAACACCACTTATGAAATATTTTTCTCATCCACCAGAAACTCCATCTCGAAAATATATTAGCGGTTGAGTAGGGATTCTTTGGGCGTTCAATTTTTCTTCTAGTCCGATTCATGTTAAATTTCTTTATTTACAGTTACGTTTGGTTATGATAAACCAAAAATGTAGTAATAAATTCGAAGTTCAAGAAATGAAGATAACCGACACGAGCACCACTCAATATGGTAAATGCAACAAAAATTTTTTAAATCGTGAATAACAGTAAATAGCAATGCAAAAAATTTACAATATTTTTTCAATGTTACAACAAAACTTTATAGACAATGTACGGTAATTACGCGTACTCGTTCTCGTATTCGTACAACAGAAATTATTTTCAAATAATTCCTTATGCAAATCATGCAAAATTGTTATATTATTCTGTTTAATGAATTATTATTATTTAGACATATTGAATTAATTGCTGCAAGTTAATTGCTAGACTCATTAAATTTGATGAATGTTACCAATATATGAATGAGCTACAATTCAGTTTGAGCAATGAAGCGTAAACGAAACATTGGACCACTAATTTTAAACAGCAAAAAACACAAGTGCAAAAAAAGATTTAATGAAATAAGTGTTATTTAACACTTACTTTGTGCTCAATGGTCGTTTGTAGATTCTTATCCAAATGCACCTTTATAATTTGGGTGCCATCCAATTTGGCACGAATACGTTTGCCTACGATCTCTGCTGGAAACACTAAATCTTCTAAAATAAAATACACAGCAGTTAAACTACGCGAACGGATTATTGCACCGTCTTGTTTTTACGAAAACTTTGTAGTTACTCGTTCACTATCTAAGTCTTTACGGTGCTGATATAACTCTTCCTCTTCAAGTGGTCCTTGCAAACCCTTATGAAATATTTTTCTCATCCACCAGAAACTCCATCTCGAAAATATATTAGCGGTTGAGTAGGGATTCTTTGGGCGTTCAATTTTTCTTCTAGTCCGATTCATGTTAAATTTCTTTATTTACAGTTACGTTTGGTTATGATAAACCAAAAATGTAGTAATAAATTCGAAGTTCAAGAAATGAAGATAACCGACACGAGCACCACTCAATATGGTAAATGCAACAAAAATTTTTTAAATCGTGAATAACAGTAAATAGCAATGCAAAAAATTTACAATATTTTTTCAATGTTACAACAAAACTTTATAGACAATGTACGGTAATTATGCGTACTCGTTCTCGTATTCGTACAACAGAAATTATTTTCAAATAATTCCTTATCCTTATGCAAATCATGCAAAATTGTTATATTATTCTGTTTAATGAATTATTATTATTAAGACATATTGAATTAATTGCTGCAAGTTAATTGCTACACTCATTAAATTTGATGAATGTTACCAATATATGAATAAGCTACAATTCAGTTTGAGCAATGAAGCGTAAACGAAACATTGGACCACTAATTTTAAACAGCAAAAAACACAAGCGCAAAAAAGATTTAATGAAATAAGTGTTATTTAACACTTACTTTGTGCTCAATGGTCGTGTTGTAGATTCTTATCCAAATGCACCTTTATATATAATTTGGGTGCCATCCAATTTGGCACGAATACGTTTGCCTACGATCTCTGCTGGAAACACTAAATCTTCTAAAATAAAATACACAGCAGTTAAACTACGCGAACGGATTATTGCACCGTCTTGTTTTTACGAAAACTTTGTAGTTACTCGTTCACTATCTAAGTCTTTACGGTGCTGATATAAGTCTTCCTCTTCAAGTGGTCCTTGCAAACCCTTATGAAATATTTTTCTCATCCACCAGAAACTCCATCTCGAAAATATATTAGCGGTTGAGTAGGGATTCTTTGGGCGTTCAATTTTTCTTCTAGTCCGATTCATGTTAAATTTCTTTATTTACAGTTACGTTTGATTATGATAAACCAAAAATGTAGTAATAAATTCGAAGTTCAAGAAATGAAGATAACCGACACGAGCACCACTCAATATGGTAAATGCAACAAAAATTTTTTAAATCGTGAATAACAGTAAATAGCAATGCAAAAAATTTACAATATTTTTTCAATGTTACAACAAAACTTTATAGACAATGTACGGTAATTATGCGTACTCGTTCTCGTATTCGTACAACAGAAATTATTTTCAAATAATTCCTCTATGCAAATCATGCAAAATTGTTATATTATTCTGTTTAATGAATTATTATTATTTAGACATATTGAATTAATTGCTGCAAGTTAATTGCTACACTCATTAAATTTGATGAATGTTACCAATATATGAATGAGCTACAATTCAGTTTGAGCAATGAAGCGTAAACGAAACATTGGACCACTAATTTTAAACAGCAAAAAACACAAGCGCAAAAAAAGATTTAATGAAATAAGTGTTATTTAACACTTACTTTGTGCTCAATGGTCGTTTGTAGATTCTTATCCAAATGCACCTTTATATATAATTTGGGTGCCATCCAATTTGGCACGAATACGTTTGCCTACGATCTCTGCTGGAAACACTAAATCTTCTAAAATAAAATACACAGCAGTTAAACTACGCGAACGGATTATTGCACCGTCTTGTTTTTACGAAAACTTTGTAGTTACTCGTTCACTATCTAAGTCTTTACGGTGCTGATATAAGTCTTCCTCTTCAAGTGGTCCTTGCAAACCCTTATGAAATATTTTTTTCATCCACCAGAAACTCCATCTCGAAAATATATTAGCGGTTGAGTAGGGATTCTTTGGGCGTTCAATTTTTCTTCTAGTCCGATTGATGTTAAATTTCTTTATTTACAGTTACGTTTGATTATGATAAACCAAAAATGTAGTAATAAATTCGAAGTTCAAGAAATGAAGATAACCGACACGAGCACCACTCAATATGGTAAATGCAACAAAAATTTTTTAAATCGTGAATAACAGTAAATAGCAATGCAAAAAATTTACAATATTTTTTCAATGTTATAACAAAACTTTATAGACAATGTACGGTAAAATTACGCGTACTCGTTCTCGTATTCGTACAACAGAAATTATTTTCAAATAATTCCTTATGCAAATCATGCAAAATTGTTATATTATTCTGTTTAATGAATTATTATTATATAGACATATTGAATTAATTGCTGCAAGTTAATTGCTAGACTCATTAAATTTGATGAATGTTACCAATATATGAAGCGTAAACGAAACATTGGACCACTAATTTTAAACAGCAAAAAACACAAGTGCAAAAAAGATTTAATGAAATAAGTGTTATTTAACACTTACTTTGTGCTCAATTGGTCGTTTGGTAGAATCTGTATCCAAATGCACCTTAAAATTTTGGGTGACATCCAATTTTGGCACAATAACATTTGCCTACGATCACTGCTGGAAACACTATCTCTAAAGTAAAATACCAGCAGTTAAACTACGCGAACGGATATTGCACCGTCTTGTTTTTACGAAAACTTTGTAGTTACTCGTTCTCTATCTAAGTCTTTACGGTGCTGATATAAGTCTTCCTCTTCAAGTGGTCCTTGCAAACCCTTATGAAATATTTTTCTCATCCACCAGAAACTCCATCTCGAAAATATATGAGCGGTTGAGTAGGGATTCTTTGGGCGTTCAATTTTTCTTCTAGTCCGATTCATGTTAAATTTCTTTATTTACAGTTACGTTTGATTATGATAAACCAAAAATGTAGTAATAAATTCGAAGTTCAAGAAATGAAGATAACCGACACGAGCACCACTCAATATGGTAAATGCAACAAAAATTTTTTAAATCGTGAATAACAGTAAATAGCAATGCAAAAAATTTACAACACTTTTTCAATGTTACAACAAAACTTTATAGACAATGTACGATAATCACGCGTACTCGTTCTCGTATTCGTACAACAGAAATTATTTTCAAATAATTCCTTATGCAAATCATGCAAAATTGTTATATTATTCTGTTTAATGAATTATTATTATTTAGACATATTGAATTAATTGCTGCAAGTTAATTGCTAGACTCATTAAATTTGATGAATGTTACCAATATATGAATGAGCTACAATTCAGTTTGAGCAATGAAGCGTAAACGAAACATTGGACCACTAATTTTAAACAGCAAAAACCACAAGTGCAAAAAAAAGATTTAATGAAATAAGTGTTATTTAACACTTACTTTGTGCTCAATGGTCGTTTGTAGATTCTTATCCAAATGCACCTTTATAATTTGGGTGCCATCCAATTTGCCACAAATACATTTGCCTACGATCTCTGCTGGAAACACTAAATCTTCTAAAATAAAATACACAGCAGTTAAACTACGCGAACGGATTATTGCACCGTCTTGTTTTTACGAAAACTTTGTAGTTACTCGTTCACTATCTAAGTCTTTACGGGGCTGATATAAGTCTTTCTCTTCAAGTGGCCCTTGCAAACCCTTATGAAATATTTTTCTCATCCACCAGAAACTCCATCTCGAAAATATATTAGCGGTTGAGTAGGGATTCTTTGGGCGTTCAATTTTTCTTCTAGTCCGATTCATGTTAAATTTCTTTATTTACAGTTACGTTTGATTATGATAAACCAAAAATGTAGTAATAAATCCAAAGTTCAAGAAATGAAGATAACCGACACGAGCACCACTCAATATGGTAAATGCAACAAAAATTTTTTAAATCGTGAATAACAGTAAATAGCAATGCAAAAAATTTACAACACTTTTTCAATGTTACAACAAAACTTTAAAGACAATGTACG
>NC_051846.1:234474851-234486980 GCF_002237135.1 Teleopsis dalmanni | reverse complement strand
CAATTCAGTTTGAGCAATGAAGCGTAAACGAAACATTGGACCACTAATTTTAAACAGCAAAAAACACAAGTGCAAAAAAAGATTTAATGAAATAAGTGTTATTTAACACTTACTTTGTGCTCAATGGTCGTTTGTAGATTCTTATCCAAATGCACCTTTATAATTTGGGTGCCATCAAATTTGGCACGAATACGTTTGCCTACGATCTCTGCTGGAAACACTAAATCTTCTAAAATAAAATACACAGCAGTTAAACTACGCGAACGGATTATTGCACCGTCTTGTTTTTACGAAAACTTTGTAGTTACTCGTTCACTATCTAAGTCTTTACGGTGCTGATATAACTCTTCCTCTTCAAGTGGTCCTTGCAAACCCTTATGAAATATATTTCTCATCCACCAGAAACTCCATCTCGAAAATATATTAGCGGTTGAGTAGGGATTCTTTGGGCGTTCAATTTTTCTTCTAGTCCGATTGATGTTAAATTTCTTTATTTACAGTTACGTTTGATTATGATAAACCAAAAATGTAGTAATAAATTCGAAGTTCAAGAAATGAAGATAACCGACACGAGCACCACTCAATATGGTAAATGCAACAAAAATTTTTTAAATCGTGAATAACAGTAAATAGCAATGCAAAAAATTTACAATACTTTTTCAATGTTACAACAAAACTTTATAGACAATGTACGGTAATTACGCGTACTCGTTCTCGTATTCGTACAACAGAAATTATTTTCAAATAATTCCTTATCCTTATGCAAATGATGCAAAATTGTTATATTATTCTGTTTAATGAATTATTATTATTTAGACATATTGAATTAAGAGAATGTTTTTATTTAATTTGTATGTTTCGTATTTTTTTTCATAGTAATGAGAAATTTTTATTGTGATCAGAATAAAAAAAACACTAAACAAAAACTAATGTTATACAAAATAGATAATAAAAAAAATAATTACTAAAGCTTTTACGCACGTGTGCAAATGTAAACAAAAGAAACTTTTAATAGATGTTAATGATTGGGTTTAATAAAACTAAAAACTTTTTTTAAATGTAATATACTCTTTAAACATTCTGCACATATTTAAGTATTTTGAGAAATGTGACAACATTGCATTTATGATGAAATCCATCAAATTATGTTTGTGTATGTTTATGAGAGAACAAATAGTAGAATGAATAAAAATTAAACAAGAAAATATATTTTCTACAGTATAAGGTAAATGCATACGTAGAAACACACATATATATGATACATATGCATACAGAGAAAAATCACGGAAAAGTAAATAAAGTTTCGGAAAGTAAATTTATAGAAGACAAAAAAAAAATCTTTAATTACCCAGTAGAAAAAGTGGTCTTCGAAGACATTGTCTTCAAGACGGTCTTTGATACCGCGTCCGCATGTTCAAGCAAATTTGCAAAACAATTGCTCAAAACATGAATGTAAATACTCTTTCTTTGCTTTCTCTCTCATTTTTAGTGTTCATAGCAACGTATTTGAATTTTGCCTCAGATGACGCTATGTTTTATAAATGAAGTGACGCAATAATTTTGAAGTGTAGTAAATAAACATTTGTGAAATAAATATTAAAAAAATCAAAATGAATAAAGAAACAAAATCATTAAACTATGAAATATTAAAAAAAAGAAATTAAATCAAAACAAATTAAATATTGACTTAGTTCCTGGAAAATATATTGATATTAATATTGAAGACAATAATTCCAGTGAAAGTTGTTTAAGAAACGAAACAAAGGATGTTGAAAATAAAAAAACTAAAAACACTTGTGAAAAATTAGCTGTTATATTTAAAAAACACAGGATTAACAGGCGTTGTGGTAATGATATTTTAGAACTCTTAAGATCAGAAGGTTTAATTGTACCAAAATCCTTTTCAACGCTTTTGAAAACATATAAAACTTCAACAATAGATGATAGCGAAATGCTATAAATTATTTTATATTAGTTTTAGTTAATTTTAGATATGTTAAGTTATATTAAGTTAATTATTTAAATTAATTTTCACTATGTTTACTAGTTTTTACTAGTTTATTTTTAATATCTTAATAAAATTTATAATAATTTATAATAAAATTTATAATTTACTTTTAAAACTTTTAATTTTGAATGTAATGTAAGAAATTATTATATAAAATAAATAAAAGTACAAAATACAACAATTTCTTTCTACTTATTTAAAGAGAAAATTGAAATTCATTTAAAATTTAAAGAGCGCAATAAAAGAGTAGAAATAACAAAAAGGGTGAAAAAATTATATGAGCACTGCACTAAGAGCGCACAACTTTCTGTCGAATGCGTCCGTTATGCAAGACATGGTCTTCGAGACATGTACACAAAAATTCATTGAAGACATTTGGCTAATTTGTATGAAAGTGTCTTCGAAGACCGTCATACATTTGGATCGATCGGTCTTCATGTATGTATCCATGTCTTGAAGACGTCTTCGATGACGGATCGATCCGTTTTCTACTGGGTATGTTTAAATGCCCTGCAATGTTTGAATGTATTTGTTACACAAGCAAAATACACTTACAACACTTAGCACATCGCAAATTGAGAGGGAAACACATACCAAAAAACCATATGCTCAAAATCGCATATAAAGTTTCGTACAAAAACATCAAGAAACCGAAACTGGAGAAGAAAGTATGTCGCAGAGCAATAAAAATAAAACAACAAAAAAAAAAAAGACCATAATAATAGTGCCAGCAAAGATCTTTGGTATTTTAGAAATTTTTTTTTATCTAACCACTAATTTATACATCAACCCCTAAAACTTTTCCACTTACGAATAATTAAGTATCTCATTAAAATGGCGAATATAAAAATATGCAAAAACATATATATACGTCGCAAATATTGAAGTTTATACTAAGAGAAACTGTTTAAATCTATACAATTTAATACATTGAAAATATAATTACACTAATAATATATGTACTAATTTGGACTTGATGTCACTCATATTTGGAAAATGTGTTTCCTCTTTTTCCCCCCCAAGTCGAAAACTGTTCGTATTTTACATACACATACGCACACTAAAACATCACGAAAATATGAAGAAAAAACGACTTCGGACGAAAGTTAGATTTCGTTTATATTCGTCACCAACGTCGTTGTTGGTGACGGCGGTGGCCGTCTTATTGATCGTTAAAAAAAGAAAACTGTTCGAATTTCACACTTTTTCAAAATTAATAAAAAATAAAAAATAAAAAATAAAAAAACAAAAAAAGTAAAAAAAAAATACTTTGCAGGAAAAATCAAAATGGCCGCAACAACACTTTATGTCGAAAAATATTCAATTTAAATAATTTTTAAAGAAAATTAACATATTTCTGTTAAGAATTTTATAAATTGAATCAAAAATTTATTTTCTATTATGGAAAGTTAGGCAGAAACTGACGCTAATAAAACATGCCCAAAAGTACTTATGTAACACAACTATTGATTGAAATTTATTTCACTAATACGAATTATTCATTTCAAATAAGGAAAATCCACTATTAAAGTTAAATTAATTATTAAAATTTTACATTAAAAGTAAAATTTTTGTTTATTCTTAGCTAAATATGCTTTATGTTAAAAAAACGTATACACACCACTTTTCGGAAAATTACTCCATTTTGAATTGATCCCCAGTAAATGTATTCAGTGTTTTTTTTTTATTTTTTGCTTTTAATCAATTTCCAAAGATATTAACGTACACGAAACTTAAACATTAAACCAATATCACATTTTAAAGCAAAGCAATCATTATATATATGTTTAATTATACAATTTATCAACTTTGAATTAAAAAAAAAAAATTTTTTTTTTTTGCACAAAAACCCAACAACACGGAGCAATAACTCCCGACGCTACCGATGATGTTGCACGACGTTGCTTAACTGAAGAAAACTTTCGACCAGTGATTGAAAATGCTATGCTATTTCATAGTTTTTATTATTGCTCCTGCTCCTGCTTCTGCTCTTAATTTGACGGAGCACTTATGACAGCAGAAGCACAAAACAAAATTTGCGTTGCTCTGCTATACTATGCTGTTTGATTTGTTGAAGCACGAAGCAAGAGCAAAAGCAAGAGCAAAAAATTAAAATATATGCTACTGAAAAACACAGAACGAGAAAACAAAAAGTAACAATAATTTTTTGTTACAATACTTGTTTTCTTCAAGTAAATAAGCAAACATTTTCTTTCATTAATAAATTTTTACAAAAACTTGATCTGCTTAAAGCAGTAAAAATTAGCAACAATTTGCTTTGCCTAGTAAAGCCATCATATAAACAATTATTACAAATGTATGTTATGATCTTACTTTCTTTAACAGAATTATATTAATTTCTGTTAAAATCATAATAACAAAATATACGGTGTGTAGAAAATGTGGATTGTGTTCATTGGACACCTAATGTTGGTATGCTTCAACGAAAGCTCTGAAATGTGTAAGAGCGAACTGCGACATCTTATAGAATTTATTATTTTTGCCATAAACAAAAATATATTAAATATTTCATATATATTTAATATATATGAAATATATTAAATATTAGAATATTAATATTAAATAAAATCGAATTATTAAAAATTATTAAACCAGTAAACATTAGAATATTGAAGTTCAAATATTAAAAATTAAATAATGATAGTACTCAATTAATTAAAATAAATTGATTAAAATTTCTTATATACCAGATATTCTTATACACAATATAACATGTATATATTTTATATTATAATTGAATATCGAACCTTGACCAACCATCTATTAAATAACAATTGAACTAAAAGAACTTAACTAATACATCGCAATTATAATCAAACAAAATTACGTATTTTAACGTTTTGTATATCAACCACTGTAACGACCTTTTCCCGGCCCTATCTATAGCTGGGGTATACTCAGCGAGTATACCAGGGTTCGTTATAAGAAAATTTATCTAAGTAAAATAATAGAGACACTTCTGTTTAAAGTAGCGTTTATTATTTAACAAAAAATAAGAAAATATAATCAATTTGTGGAAAGCGATGTTGAAAATGTTGCTAATGATGTAGAATGTTGTAATGATGTTGTAGACGGTGTAGCATGTTGTAAAATGTTGTATGGTGTTATAAATGTTGTAACGATGTTGTAAACGGTGTAGGATGTTGTGAAATGTTGTATGATGTCATAAAACGCTGTCACGATGTTGTAAACGGTGTAGAATGTTGTGAAATGTCGTATGACGATTGCTTGCAGTGGTGCGCACGTTGCTAACCTTGAAGTGAAAGAAATTCCAAATAGCTAATCTCTAGAAACTCTAATATCAATATAAAGCAATACCTTTGTCAGCAAAAGCCAGACAAGGGTTCCTTCCTACTGTTACGCCTGGCCACGTCCGTCAGCAATTGCCAAACGCTCGTTGTCCACACGCCTCCTGACAGTGTTGGTGACTCGTCGCCCATTCCTCCATCAGCTATGGCCAAATGGAAGTCTGGATGACTAGTTAAATTACTACGCCAGCAAAAGCCAAGCAGAAGGTAACTCAACTGGTTAAATTACCCTATGCCAGCATAAGCCAAGCAGAAGGTAATTCAACCATTATCACTTCACCCAAACTAGTTTATCCATTCACATGGTGATCGTCAGCAATGGCCAAACGAATCAACATATGCCTGGACCAACTAGTCCGAGCTCCCACTATTATCCCTAATAAAAGTGACTTACCTTGAAGTGAAAGAGATTCCAAATAGAAAGATTTGGCAATTTCGCTGCCCTTTTATTTGAAATTCCTTCCATTACATACAAAAACAATAATTATTTTCAAATAAACAAAGTCCCGTAAATTTGTCAAAACAAATTTCTTATTGTTGTACGCATTGCAATCAAATTCAACAAAAATAACTGCATCACATAAAAAATGCGTGCACAATATTTTTCTTAAATTTGTTTATGCAGACAAACAAGAGAAATAGTTACAACAAATTTAACTAATTTTTATTAGCGGCAAAAAACTAATCAAAACATATTTTACTTCACAGGGTCATTCGTTTATAAAAAATGTTTGTCTTTGATATGTAATTTACAGGGTCATTTGTTTATAATAAAAATGGATGTTACTGTAGGAAAATTTTATTGAATTTAGAAACATGTTTTTACTAAGTGAATTTAAAACTCATATTTGACTATTCATTTGATTTGTGGGGTTATATTTTAGAATAAAATTTGGGCCTTACACTCCCTCCCTACTTCCCCGAAAGTAAAAGCGCGACCACTACTGTTCCCGGGAAACTGAACCGTGCCGGGACATACTACCTGTTAGCTTGACTTCTGTAACGTTGCTTCGGACTTTTGAATACTTTATAAAATTCGTCTTGGGCCGTAGTGACAATCTGATCGTGTTCTAGCGTGTCTTGTAGTTGATTAACAGGATATGGCGGCTGGGGTTCAAGTTCCTTTGATTGTAACGATGATTTGAAATCACTTTGCGAATGACTCTGTGGCATTTGCGACGATGATTCTGAACTTGTAGAAGTTGGTAACAATGGACGATTGACATGTGATGACTCTGGTACTATCGTTAAACGTTGTGGCAGTGTTGGACGTGATGATAAATCATGCTCTTCGATTTGACGCTTTTGTTCTCGTGATTGTTGTACATCTTGTATTTGCAGTTGTAGGTTTACGTGATCTTGTATAGAATATGCATTGGAAATTCGATGATTACTAAGTCCTGGTTTATTTTCTTCGATAGGCGTAACGTGTTGCGGAACTTGCTGTGGTTGTATTTCATGCGCTTGCACTTGCTCTGGTATTACTTGGATTGGATGAAATACTTCTGGATTTTGTTTGATATATCTTGGACGTTGTTGTCGTTGTGCCTTTTGTATTTGAGTTTGTGATTCTTGACGATCTTGTGTGTATCGCTGTAGACTAAATACTTTCGGATTTTCTTCGATATGTTTTAAATTTCGCTGACGTTGTGCTTCTGGGATTTGGAACTCTTGTATCTCTTTGTTTGCTTTTGGATCATGCGATGGTGGTACAAGGCATTTACATGGCGCTTGCACTTGTAAATTTTCTCGCAGTTTTACTGAATGCTTGTCTGGGTAAATCTGACATTGTGTGCTTTGTATTATACTTGGCTTGGATAGTAATGCTGTCTTTGAAGTTGCAATTTTATTTACTTTTGCTGCTGTTTGCTTATCTATCGACTGGTTACGTTGTTGGTTACTTTGCTGCTGGTTCCGGACAGGTGATACGGGGCTTAGACTATAGATATCTTCAACTCGTACTGACGTCATGGACATGAGTCTCATTGTATTCTGTAATGGCATCGTTGGTGGATACTGGACCACTGTACACCTGTGAATAGTTTCTTCTTGAACACGGTCTCGACTCACTTTGTGCTGTGTTGTGTGAAGTTCTTCAAATTCATCAGCAAGTGTTGTTAATTCCTCTATACTTGCGAAGTCTTGATGTTTGATGTACATTTTGTAGTTTGCATTCATGTTGCGATATATTCGCTCTAATTGCGAATCTGGATTTAGGCAAGCTTGTCGCATTAAATTTTGAATGTCGATAAAATAATCCTTGAATTTTTCCTTTGGTTTGTGAAGCCGCAATCGTACCTCATCTTCTAATTTCTCAAAATATCTAGAGGAAATGAAAAATTTCAGGAAGTCGACTTTGAAATTTGTCCATAGCTGCCAATGCTTATTATTACAGCGATGCCACATTAGTGCCTTATCTTCAAGAAGTATAGGCATCATCTTGGGAACTAGATTTACGTTAATAGCGTAAACATCTGCTAGTTCTTCTATTCTTTCTATGAACCCCAATGGATTCTTTCCTCCGTCGTAACGTACCGACCACTTCCTTATCTGTTCTAGGTCATGAGCATATGATGAGGCCATGATTGACATGAGGCATTTAATCTTTGGCCGTCTTGGGTTTATATTTTCATTTGTGGTAACGTTAGCTTGTGTTATTCAGTATGATGATAAAATCATAATTTTCCGGTTTACATTGTTTTACTCCTTGTATTCTTGCGACAAATTCTGCTAGTCCCTCTGAAACTCAGTCCCTGCTCGGGCGCCACTTGTAACGACCTTTTCCCGGCCCTATCTATAGCTGGGGTATACTCAGCGAGTATACCAGGGTTCGTTATAAGAAAATTTATCTAAGTAAAATAATAGAGACACTTCTGTTTAAAGTAGCGTTTATTATTTAACAAAAAAATAAGAAAATATAATCAATTTGTGGAAAGCGATGTTGAAAATGTTGCTAATGATGTAGAATGTTGTAATGATGTTGTAGACGGTGTAGCATGTTGTAAAATGTTGTATGGTGTTATAAATGTTGTAACGATGTTGTAAACGGTGTAGGATGTTGTGAAATGTTGTATGATGTCATAAACGCTGTCACGATGTTGTAAACGGTGTAGAATGTTGTGAAATGTCGTATGACGATTGCTTGCAGTGGTGCGCAAGTTGCTAACCTGTAGTGAAAGAAATTCCAAATAGCTAATCTCTAAAGAAACTCTAATAAAATATAAATCAATACCTTTGTCAGTAAAAACCAGACAAGGGTCCCTTCCTGCTATTACGCCTGGCCACGTCCGTCAGCAATTGCCAAACGCTCGTTGTCCCACACGCCTTCTGACAGTGTTTGTGACACGTCGCCCTTTCCTCCATCAGCTATGGCCAAATGGAAGTCTGGATGACTAGTTAAATTACCCTACGCCAGCAAAAGCCAAGCAGAAGGTAACTCAACTGGTTAAATTACCCTACGCCAGCATAAGCCAAGCAGAAGGTAATTCAACCATTATCACTTCACCCAAACTAGTTCATCCATTCACATGGTGATCGTCAGCAATGGCCAAACGAATCAACATATGCCTGGACCAACTAGTCCGAGCTCCCACTATCATCCCTAATAAAATAGTTCTTACCTGTAACAGGAAAGAAATTCCAAATAGAACGATTTGGCAATTTCGCTGCCCTTTTATTTGAAATTCCCTCCATTACATACAAAAACAATAATTATTTTCAAATAAACAAAGTCCCGTAAATTTGTCAAAACAAATTTCTTATTGTTGTACGCATTGCAATCAAATTCAACAAAAATAACTGCATCACATAAAAAATGCGTGCACAATATTTTTCTTAAATTTGTTTATGCAGACAAACAAGAGAAATAGTTACAACAAATTTAACTAATTTTTATTAGCGGCAAAAAACTAATCAAAACATATTTTACTTCACAGGGTCATTCGTTTATAAAAAATGTTTGTCTTTGATATGTAATTTACAGGGTCATTTGTTTATAATAAAAATGGATGTTACTGTAGGAAAATTTTATTGAATTTAGAAACATGTTTTTACTAAGTGAATTTAAAACTCATATTTGACTATTCATTTGATTTGTGGGGTTATATTTTAGAATAAAATTTGGGCCTTACACCACAAAAAAGCAACATAAACCTAAATATCTAAATATTATAATCTCAAATTTTTAATTCATCAGCTTCATAATAAAATATAAATCATTTCCAGATACAAGCAAAACTAAAAAATGGAAACAAAACAAACCAATCTTGCAATTTCATCAATCACAAACAAGGAATGATTCAACAAATCCAATTCATACCACTAATCCTCCACCAATGCCAATGTTAAACTCATCACATCATCAGGATGCAGAAAATGAAATAATAACCATATGTGGTAAGTATCACAAATCCCAACATTATCAATATCAATATTCTATTACAAATCATAAAATATCTTTCATAAATTACTAAATAATAATAATCTCATTACAATATTATAAAATTAATTTATACATAATATCATTATAATATCCTTCACATTAAATATCAAAATAAGTCCTAATCTAGTTGGATATATATCCACAAAAATTCTAATGTTAATATGTATTCGAAGATCTATTACATATAAATCATACATATACATCTACCAATATCTATACTCATCATAAAATTAATTTAATCCATACTATTTTATAATATATGTATTCTATCAATCGCATGAACTAAATAATTAATAAAAAAATATGTGTTTAAATAATAGAAAAATGATAATATACCTTATTAAAATCAATATTTCCAGATTCAGACACATCTATATTCCAACTGCATGACACAACCTCAGCATCATATCATCCCCTAAATGCTTCCATTGACAATACCTCAATCAACACAAACAAACGGAAAAAACTCAACCAATCAACAATCGACACACAAACAAGAACCATAGATGCACCACAAACACCACTTATGAAATATTTTTCTCATCCACCAGAAACTCCATCTCGAAAATATATTAGCGGTTGAGTAGGGATTCTTTGGGCGTTCAATTTTTCTTCTAGTCCGATTCATGTTAAATTTCTTTATTTACAGTTACGTTTGGTTATGATAAACCAAAAATGTAGTAATAAATTCGAAGTTCAAGAAATGAAGATAACCGACACGAGCACCACTCAATATGGTAAATGCAACAAAAATTTTTTAAATCGTGAATAACAGTAAATAGCAATGCAAAAAATTTACAATATTTTTTCAATGTTACAACAAAACTTTATAGACAATGTACGGTAATTACGCGTACTCGTTCTCGTATTCGTACAACAGAAATTATTTTCAAATAATTCCTTATCCTTATGCAAATCATGCAAAATTGTTATATTATTCTGTTTAATGAATTATTATTATTTAGACATATTGAATTAATTGCTGCAAGTTAATTGCTACACTCATTAAATTTGATGAATGTTACCAATATATGAATAAGCTACAATTCAGTTTGAGCAATGAAGCGTAAACGAAACATTGGACCACTAATTTTAAACAGCAAAAAACACAAGTGCAAAAAAAGATTTAATGAAATAAGTGTTATTTAACACTTACTTTGTGCTCAATGGTCGTTTGTAGATTCTTATCCAAATGCACCTTTATATATAATTTGGGTGCCATCCAATTTGGCACGAATACGTTTGCCTACGATCTCTGCTGGAAACACTAAATCTTCTAAAATAAAATACACAGCAGTTAAACTACGCGAACGGATTATTGCACCGTCTTGTTTTTACGAAAACTTTGTAGTTACTCGTTCACTATCTAAGTCTTTACGGTGCTGATATAACTCTTCCTCTTCAAGTGGTCCTTGCAAACCCTTATGAAATATATTTCTCATCCACCAGAAACTCCATCTCGAAAATATATTAGCGGTTGAGTAGGGATTCTTTGGGCGTTCAATTTTTCTTCTAGTCCGATTGATGTTAAATTTCTTTATTTACAGTTACGTTTGATTATGATAAACCAAAAATGTAGTAATAAATTCGAAGTTCAAGAAATGAAGATAACCGACACGAGCACCACTCAATATGGTAAATGCAACAAAAATTTTTTAAATCGTGAATAACAGTAAATAGCAATGCAAAAAATTTACAATACTTTTTCAATGTTACAACAAAACTTTATAGACAATGTACGGTAATTACGCGTACTCGTTCTCGTATTCGTACAACAGAAATTATTTTCAAATAATTCCTTATCCTTATGCAAATGATGCAAAATTGTTATATTATTCTGTTTAATGAATTATTATTATTTAGACATATTGAATTAAGAGAATGTTTTTATTTAATTTGTATGTTTCGTATTTTTTTTCATAGTAATGAGAAATTTTTATTGTGATCAGAATAAAAAAAACACTAAACAAAAACTAATGTTATACAAAATAGATAATAAAAAAAATAATTACTAAAGCTTTTACGCACGTGTGCAAATGTAAACAAAAGAAACTTTTAATAGATGTTAATGATTGGGTTTAATAAAACTAAAAACTTTTTTTAAATGTAATATACTCTTTAAACATTCTGCACATATTTAAGTATTTTGAGAAATGTGACAACATTGCATTTATGATGAAATCCATCAAATTATGTTTGTGTATGTTTATGAGAGAACAAATAGTAGAATGAATAAAAATTAAACAAGAAAATATATTTTCTACAGTATAAGGTAAATGCATACGTAGAAACACACATATATATGATACATATGCATACAGAGAAAAATCACGGAAAAGTAAATAAAGTTT
>NC_051846.1:234461339-234474751 GCF_002237135.1 Teleopsis dalmanni | reverse complement strand
AATTAAATAAAGAAATATTGAAAAACAAGAAAAGGTGGATTGTAGAAAACAAGTGAAAAGCAAAGAAAGCACAAAGGCAGCACAAATAAAGTTTAGTAGCTTAAAGTTGTTAAATGCAACAGCAGCAAGAGGAAGGCGGTACTAAGTGCTGCAAGTCAGAGTATATTTCTCATATTTAACGACAAATTGTATTAAAGGCATACATGTCTGCGTCGTTATATTGCATTAGTGAATAAATTGCAGCAAGAAATTGCTTTTCACCATAGACATTAGCTACTTCCTGCATAGCGCAAATATACGGAAAACTCAAAACCTTAAACCGCAGCCGCAAGTGCCACAGCAGCGTGCATTCAGTGCGCTGATAAAAATGTTAAATGGTGCATTTCATATACGTTTTTAGTATACGCAGTCAGTGTACATGTTGCGGCATTATTAACGTCTATGCATGTTGTAGTGTGCACGGGATGATGGCTTTACAAGCAATTGTTTATACTCATAATTTTAATGCGAATATGCGGCACTAGAAACTCATACCACCGTACCTGGTTTTTACACACCGCGCTGTATATGTACTTTCACCCAAACCTACTTTTACTTGAGTGTGCTAAGTGTTGTGTTGTAAGTTATACTCGTACATGTGCAACGTGTTTAACTGACTAGAAAATATTCATTTTTTGAGCCGTCATTGCTCACATAATTTCATGAGCTCACTCACTCACCTATCCCCCACCACCAGTAATCCCCCCGGTTGCCATAATTTGCTTATACTGTCACAAAAGCTGCACACATAACGTGAGTGCAATGAGCATCTTAACACTTGTTTAGTTGGTAATTAGTGTGTGTTGCAACAACGTCGAACATACGTAGAATGCGGCTGCAATTTAACTGCAAATTTTACTAAATGTTCATAATTTCCGGTAAATTTATTTTTATTTTGCCATAATTTTTACTCATCTTTTGCATGTAGTTATCAACACTAACAACCGACAATGTCTCACTGCTGTGAGGAGTGTTGCAAGCAACACCGAACAATATTGTTCATTTAGGAATTGCGTTAAATTAACTTAGTTAAGTGTAGCCGCATATTGCGGCTGCAATCTGCTTTGTACAAAATTATATTTGTTAGATTTTTTTTCTTTTATGTGACAATATTAAAAACGCTTTAAATGGACCTTTTAAATAGCAATTTAGCTCGAATTAAATATACCCTTACTATTTATGTACGCTTACCTATTTAACAGAAAGCTAATCAGTACATAGCGTAGTTAAGTATTGGTTCTAAAATGTGGAAAATAAATGATTTGACATTAGGTTTGAAGATTTAAGAAAAACCAGGAAAGTTCCATATAAAAGTCTAGAAAGTGTACACAGAAGAAAGAAACACTCAGGCATTTCATCTGTGACTGCCTAGCTGTCGCTTTCAGTAGAAACAGGTTCCTAGATGACTACTTCATGGACGGTATGCATAAGTTATTTCCGGCTTAACTAGGAAATAGCGCCAGCAAAAATAACGTAGAATATTAATATATATGAATTATTAATATACATATCATATAAAATCATAAATTAATTAAAATAACATATAAGTCATTTGGTTCGTGATTATAAACTACAAACACACACACAAGTTGACAATAGAAGTTGATAAATAGAATCTTTCAACGATCATTTTAAATTTTTGCGCCTGAAATAGAACAGTTGCGGCACACATTGCTATTCTTATTTAATCAAAAGAAAAATGTAGTTAAAAGTCATCCTTTTGTATGGTAATCTCACTCTATCTATTAAACCATAAATGAGATATAATTTTGAGAATTTAAAAGTGATGATGCCTACGTGAAAGACAGTAAGTGCTTTTGTAGACCAAAGACGAGCATTTCCAGAAGTTATTAGATGATAAACCAACTGTAACCGAACAGATGTTAGCAGACGTTTACGAGCAACAGGAAAGATCAATACTTTAGGTAAAAGCGTTTCATATGGTTTAAATAAACGAATATATTAGAAAGTAACTTGGTAAGTGACTTTTCCCACGAAAGTCTTTTCCCATCACTTTTCCCATGAAAGCCTCCATTTTTGGAGGCTTCGCGGAGACCACTGTCAGATATGAAATTTGTTTTAAAACTATTTTAAACAAATCTATGTCATAAACTAAATGAATTAAATGAACTACAAACTATTTGTAAGGACGGAATTTTGTACAAATTCCGCCCTACATAAAACTCATTGTTTTTTATTATTTTATCATCTGGATAAAACTCGATTTATATATTTGAAACAAAAACACAGCGAACATCCATACGCACAACAAACACCGCGAACATCCACACGCACGATCAACACAGCGAACATCCATACGCACGATCAACACAGCGAACACCCACACGCACGAAAATTATACTTGTGCGGTTGTGCGTTCAATTAAGCAAAGCAAAGTGTCGTATATAAATAGCGGAGATTTTATATGAAAAATCACTTAGCACCGGCACACCGAAGTGAGTAGATCACTACTCCAGCGCTAAGTCCACTTTTAGAAGCCTATAGTGTTTCGACGCTAAGGCTAAATAAATTCGTAGAAACTTGTGAGTAGATTGTATAACGCCTTTGATGTTTTGACGTCTTTGGCTAGAAACTAATTACGTAGATTTGGAAAAAACCCTTTGATGTTCTGACGTCTTTGGGTAAAAATTATTGAATAGACTTTATAAACGCCTTTGATGTTTTGACGTCTTTGGCTAGAAACTAATTACGTAGATTTGAAAAAAAAAAACCCTTTGATGTTCTGACGTCTTTGGATAAAACTTACTGAGTAGAATCAAGACTAGAATAAGTTATTTAAAATAATCTTTTTTTTAATAAATAAAATTTTAAAATAATAAAAACAAACGGTCTTTTACTTTCCACTCATTGGTTTACCAGCTTCGAACTAGTCAATAAAACAAATTTATTGCAACGACCCGGACCACGACTGAGTAATACCTCAGCAGAATTAAAACGACGAATCCGTGTCGTTACAATTGGCGCCCGAGCAGGGACTAGTGTTCGATAGTATTCCAAGTGGGAAGAAAAGAATTACCAGGGACCTGATTGGTCAAATCACAGTGGTCAAGGCTCGAATGGAAATTTAAGATCCAGAGGATAAAATATTAACAAATATCACAACAAGGAACAATGTCGGTGGGATCAAGAGGAATACCAGGAACATGTGGAAGTTCAATAAATCCTCCAGTGCGCTCCTACCTTCAGATGGTTGAAGAGGTACAAAAGTGGTCCTGTAAATATGACGGTGGTAAGGATCCACTAGGTTTCATCGATCACATAGAGGAACTGGCGGCTATGTACAGTATCGATGTAAATCTAATTCCCAAGATGATGCCAATACTCTTTGAAGACAAAGCATTAAGATGGTACCGCAATAACCATAAACCTTGGCTCCTCTGGTCAAGCTTCAAGGAAGATTTCTTAAAATTCTTCATATCATGTAGATATTTCGAAAAATTAGAAAATGAGGTACGAACACGACTACAAAGGACAAACGAAAGATTCAAGGATTACTCACTTGACATTTTAAATTTAATGCGACACACTGGCATGGATCCAGATTCGCAATTGGAGCGGGTGTATCGAAACATGAAGGCAGACTACCGGATGTACATTAAACGTTCAGAGTTTACAAGCCTAAATGAATTAACAACACTTGCCGATGACTTCGAAGAACTAAGTACAGAACAGGATAAAGTGAGTCGCCAACGTGTTCGAGAAGTGAACGTAGGGCGCATGGTAGTCGAGTCCCCTCAAGCGATGGTGGTACAAAATACAATGAGAAGCATACCCAATATGCCAGCACGGGATAAAATTATCCATAGTCTAAGCTTTGAGTCGTCCATTCCTGATCAGAAACGAAGTAATCAGCCTCAGAACCAATCAACCGCTAAGCAAGCAACAACATTTATAACTAGAAATGTGACTTCAGCATCACAACCAAAGTCAAGCATAACGACACAACGCGTACAACCTCAAGATTATTCAAAAGCCCAGGGAATAAACCAGCAAGAATATCCACAAGAGCAGACACCTTGTAGGTGCTTAGTACCACGTCTACGAAGTTCAAAACTCATCACAGAGTCGAAAAGTCAGAGTCCAGATGTACCACGTCTACGAAATTTAAAACTCATCACAGAGTCGAAAAGTCAGAGTCCAGAAGTACCGCGTCAGCGAAGTTCAAAACTAATCACTGAGTCGAAAAGTCAGAGTGCAGAAGTACCGCGTCAGCGAAGTTCAAAACTCATCACAGAGTCGAAAAGTCAGAGTCCAGATGTACAGCGTCGGAAAAATTTAAAACTCATCACAGAGTCGAAAAGTCAGAGTCCAGATGTACCACGTCTACGAAATTCAAAACTAATCACTGAGTCGAAAAGTCAGAGTCCAGATGTACCGCATCATCAAAGTTTAAAACTCATCACAGAGTCGAAAAATCAGAATCCAGACGTACCACGTCTGCGAAATTCAAAACTCATCACAGAGTCGAAATGTCAGAGTCCATATGTACCGCGTCAGCGAAGTTTAAAACTCATCACAGAGTCGAAAAGTCAGAGTCCAGATGTACCGTGTCAGCGAAGTTTAAAACTCATCCCAGAGTCGAAAAGTCAGAGTCCAGATACCGCGTCAGCGAATTTTAAAACTCATCACAGAGTCGAAAAGTCAGAGTCTAGATGTACCACGTCTGCGAAATTCAAAACTCATCACAGAGTCGAAAAGTCAGAGTCTAGATGTACCGCGTCAGCGAAGTTTAAAACTCATCACAGAGTCGAAAAGTCAGAGTCCAGATGTACCACGTGAGCAGGATTATGATTACACCAGTACACATCAAGATGAATTCCTCAAAGCTTTTAGGAATCCTAGAAAGCGGACACGAAACCATTCAACGAAGTAGTCCAGTTCAAATCCCCCGAAGAAGGAGGGAAATGTAAGGATGAAATTTTGTACAAATTTCCGCCCTACATAAACTTACTATTTTTACTAAAATTCTCTGCATAAAAATTATTTAAATACAACAAACACCGCGAACATCCACACGCACGATCAATACCGCGAACATCCACACGCACGATCAACACCGCGAACATCCACACGCACGATCAACATAGCGAACATCTATACGCATGACAAACACAGCGAACACCCACACGCACGAAAATCATACTTGTGCGGTTGTGCGTGCAATTAATCAAAGCAAAGTGTTTTATATAAATAGCGGAGATTTTTATATGAAAAATCACTTAGCACCGGCACACCGCTGTGAGTAGATCACTACTCCACCGCTAAGTCCCTTTTAGAAGCCCATAGTGTTTCGACGCTAAGGCTAAATAAATTCGTAGAACGTATTAAGTAGATTTTATAACGCCTTTGATGTTTTGACGTCTTTGGCTAGAAACTAATTGCGTAGATTTGGAAAAAACCCTTTGATGTTCTGACGTCTTTGGATAAAGCTTATTGAATAGATTTTATAACGCCTTTGATGTTTTGACGTCTTTGGCTAAAACTAATTGCGTAGATTTGAAAAAAAACCCTTTGATGTTCTGACGTCTTTGGGTAAAACTTATTGAGTAGAGTCAAGCTTAAAATAAATTATTGAGTAGAATCAAGACTAGAGTAAATTATTTAAAGAAAACTTTTAATAAATAATAAATAAAATAATAAAAACAAACGGTCTTTTAATTTTCCCTTGGTTTACCAGCTTCGAACTGGTCAATAGAACGAATTTATTGCAACGACCCGGACCACGACTGAGTAATACCTCAGCAGAATTAAAACGACGAATCCGTGTCGTTACATATTATAGTAATCACACTTTGAGACTGAAACAATATTTCAGTAAGGTTGATTTAAACTCTAACCAACTTTTAGCATCGGGGACAATGGCATTTAACTACGAATTTTGGTAAGATCTCCTAGTTTGAAAGAGTTTTTCTACTACGCTATTTTAAAATATAGAGCAGTTATATGCCTCCTAACGCCAACAAATATATATCATTTTAATATTAATAACTTGAACAACAAATATTCTTCTTAGAGCTTGATGACGTTTGTAGCAAAAAGCTTAAAACCTTAAATTTCGATCTTTTGAGATAACTCAGCTTATGACGTACTGGAGTCAACTACTCCAGCATAATCTGTTTATATGACGAACATGAAAAGGTTGCCAATATGTTAGTAAATACCAAATTTCTTTAGAGTTTGAAATATTGTTTAATTATATTATCAAATATACTGACTACTTCAACACTTTTAAATATAAATATAAAGCTCCTTTCATGAAATTTCTGACTACTACAAGGTAATACATCCGTATTCTTCGTTTCTAATCAATTTTGTGTTTTTGTCAATAATGTTAAATTCTAATGATTTTACTCATGTTTGTGGAATTGCCCATATTTTAGAACATATTATATACAATAAAAAACTTTATTTTGTATCAAAAAAATATTAGCTCAAGTTCAGTTGATATTAGTAACTTAAAAAAAGGAGGCTTTGGATTTATAAAATACGGGTAAAATATATAAAAATTCGTGCTAAATACTATATAATATGGTATAAAAGTACTATATTGGCTAAACATGCATATTAAATATTAGATATTAGTTATAATGATTACAATATTAAAAAATTTGAATAAATTGGAATAGTTAATATAATGAAGAAAACTATTAGTTGTTTTCAATAAAAATAAAATAGCCAAATAATGGAAAAATCTTAAGTTAAAAGCCGGATCTAAAGAAAAATTGTTATTTTGGAACTATATACGTTATAATTTATAATAATTTACTGTTTAATCTGGCAATATTGAAAGGAATGTTGGTTTAGTAATTGTATAGTTTGTGTTTCTACAGTACCTTTCTTTAAGGTTCCAAATGTTAATATTGAAGTTATTTTGTATAAACCTAAATTCGGAAAAATAAATTTTTATCAACATTTTTATATAACATAATTAATTTTTTTTTGTTTTTTTTTTATACTGTAAGTCTTATTAAAATATCACAATAAATAGTTCAGACAAAATTGATGGTAGCACAACACTAAAGGAGCAAAGGACAATACAACGTAAAAGGCAAATAATGCAGGCAGCCATTACACAAAATGCACTGAAACATTTTTTTTTTTAATCTTAAACTTTTCTTGATTATAGAAAAGCTAACAATACTATTGAAAATACCGCTTAAGTCTCTACAATTTTTCTTTCATTTTTTTTTTATGTTTCTTAAGAAGCAAAAAGTAGCAATTTACGGTCGCATTGAGAAGCATCAATTTTCTCAACAAGAAATATTAAAAGCGATTTATACTGCATTGAGCTTTATCAGTACGATTATCCAAAAAAAACACAAAAAAAAATTTTAAAAAATTCTATAGTAAAGCGAATACTTTTTTCCTGTGAACTGAAGACAAAAAAAAAGGATATAAAAATAAGTTAGCGCCATAAAAAGCGCAATATTCATTCGCATAGTTGCCACTTTATACGAAAAAGTAATAAAAATTGTGCGCCGTAAAGAAAAAAAAAAATATATATATATATATTAAAAAATAAAAAGGATGCTAAATCAGAAGTTTGTAGAAGTGACTTCGAAGAATCATTCATTGTGCAACAGTTGTGTGAGTGTGCGTGCAAAAGGAAGAGAAACTAATGATTTGATAATCGCAACGTATACATTGAAGACACATACACATATACATATATATCAGCGTTTATGAGGATATTAAGAATCCTTAAAGAAGAAAAAGACTTCAAAGTGAAGTTTTTAAGAAACACAAATGTACACTTAAATCTTAACGTTGTGTTAAAGGATGTGCATTGCCTAGGATACTTACATTGCACTCCTTAGATTCAAGATTTAAAGAATATCAATATTCACACTGATTGAAGTAGCTTAAAATATCTCAATTTAAAATTGTTTACAAAATGAGCTTTTACTGGCAATAGAAAATATATGTAAGAAATTTGCCCCATAGGGAGTTCTATTGGGAAACTGCAATCGTACTTATTACTTAAACTAAACAAATCAATAATAATTGAGAAACTATAGTAACTCTAGTGCGATCCCGGACGAAAAATACTAAGTCTATTAATTAGCCTAAGTAGATATTCTTAAAATAAATCATTGCCTTGAAGAGAGTTTCATTCGTAAGCAAAAGATATTTGATTCGCCATGCTCAAATCAAATTATTTTTATCAACTAATTATAATTCTCATTAGCTTAGTCCATCACATAAATTTCTAATAATATTTCAACCAGAACAAATTATTGATTGTTTTGTATAGGTACAAATATTTTCTTCAATAAAAATAGCATTACTTATCAAACATATAATCAAAGTAGAATAATAAGATAAACATGTGTATTTTAGATTATATAACATAGTACCCGCATTTAGTAAAAATTATAATGCAATTGGGGTATTCTGAGGATGTGTTAAATCTCTACTAAAGCTGGTATTTTTTGTTTTTTTTTTTTTGCTAAGTGGTATATATTATTTTTGTTTTCAGGTTAAAAATACTTAAATCGAGACTTAAATCTTCAATCGATCTTGTCAATTTGAGTTTAAACAAAATCATCCTGATGATTGCAATAAACCCTATGCATTCATAAAATGTCTGTTATAAGTGCATCAAGGTTAAGAAAAGCGGGTCGCTGGTAGTTAAGATAGTAGCTATGGCGATAGACACCTATTTCGAGAGTGGCATTTGATAACTATTTATATACCTTTAAGGATGTAAAGGTAGCGTCACAATATTGGTGGATGGTATAGTATAGGAGCAGGTTTATATTTGGAAAACTAAACGACAAAATGCGTGTGGGTCCTACTAACTCATCTAGCGTATTCCAAGTAAGCAGTTGGAAAAACAACTTTCGTGCTTAAGCTGACTAATGTACCGTACAAAGGAAATTAGAACAAAACAGCATTTTAGTCACTTTTTTTAATTATAAATGTCGTTTATTTTTGATATAGAATGTGTCATATTTGAAAGACTTTCAACAATTTTACAAATCATTAATTATAACCACGTATCATTTATGGTGTGCCGCTTTTTTTATTTTAAATATCGATTACTTTGTCAATTAAACAACGTTAGAGTATAGGTTGATTAGCAATAGGAATGGGAAATCTCAGAGACACGTTATAACCACATAAAACTTTTAATTAAGTTTATATGAAATGACATTAGCAAGGGTAAAAAAGCACATACGTATAAAAGTTGAAGTGTTTCGAATACTGTGGTAGCATATTAAATTCTCTGTTATAAATCCACAATAAAAACACGTATAAAAATCTTCTAGAAAAAATTTAAAAAACATTTAATTCCAGTAGAAGAGGCGTAGACAAATAAGTGTATGCGGAAATACGAGACAAACAAATAAAATGAAATGTCCAAAATGAAGGACGAAACTTCCTAAAACGGTGCTTAAATGTCAATATACTCGTAAACTTCATGACACATGGAAAAGAAATTAAACGGCCATTTTGCCATTATAATTAAGTGTGTGTTTCGGTACTAAACACGTTCTGCGAGTAAGACACACATGAAATACATTTTTTCGTCCATGTAATACGAAATTTGAACCGAACTTATGGTTATTTGAAGCATCAGTACATTCCCACTATACTTTCTAGTTGGAGGCAAGTGTTTTCCGTTTGCAGTGATTGCATGTCCTGTTTGATTGTGTCTATGGCAGACTGGCATATGAGTTGAACAATAGCGTTTCTTTTTTTTCGCCCACAGTTATTCGCAGATATCTACTGACTTTAATATTGGTGGTTGCTATTGCCAACTTGGAAAAAGAGAAATAGAAATTCGACAAGCATGGGCTCATCTACTACTACCACGTTTAACATGTTGGTCATGCAAGTTGTCCGTCATATTCATTATGATCTTGTTAATGTTCATGGATCTATTATTACACTCGTTAGCTGTGGTTTGTCTGTCAATAGGGAAAAAAAATTTAGATAGACATTAGAATTGCGTGCGTGTCATATAAGTTTCCTTTGAATACAAGTGAAATGCGCACTAAGGATTTTTTTTGTATTTGAAGCTACAAGAAGATATTAAATAACTAGAAAAATTAAATACAAAAGACAAAAATTAGGAAGTTTCAGAGTTTGAAAAGTTTATCATATTTATGTAAAACAAAGTTACAATATTAGAAAAAATATTGTTACATTTTTGTATTAAAAATTAGAAACTCTATATCACTATTCTATCATTTATAAAGAAAATCAAAATAGCCCCTATAAACTAAACTGACTCAGTGGTCAAATCTATCTTTATTTATCGACTAACATTGAAAACAACATGAGTTCCAGAAATAAAATCCGAAAACTGCACTAAAGTAAAATGAAAGCGAACCAAGTAATCAATTAAACCCCAAAATAAATTTCATTATTCAAAAATAACAAATGAGAAGAATTTCAGAGAAGCTTAAAACCAGAAAGAAAATCGTTTTGGAGTATTAACAGCTACTTTCGTTTGAAAAACAATTGTAAACCTCCACCTCTACATGACACAAATAGACTTTAATTCTTAATTGAAGATAACGCTGCAGTAAATGCCAATTCTCTGGAACAAGAATTTCACGAGAACATCGATTCATCAGATGTTTCAGACAATGAGCAAACTATCAGAAATGAATTCAATAACATTATGTTCCAAAACTTTGAATCTGTTTACTCTAAACTAATTCTCAAGAAATAAGGGATCTGGTTAAAAACGTTTAAAGAAGATCCGCATTAGGCTACGGTGAAATTGGCAAGTGCTGTATTCAGAATCTACCGGACAATGATCTGAATAGAATTTCGTAGTTAATCCTTCTTTTAGACACATTTCAAAACTCTGGAGGCGGTAACCATAATCCCAAAACTGGGAAAAAATACTACTTTACTCCCAAAATTTAGACTTATCAACATATTGTGAGTTTTATGTAAAATAGTTGAAAGAATTAGAAACTTTTATCATCAACAGCAAAAAAAATTGGGGACAACTTTATGGATTATAAGAAGGATACGGATGGGTGTAAGTCTATCACATATTCTGAAGTTGATATGCATCCACTTGATATATGCAAATGATATGCAAATAGACATATATCTAATGAGAATGCGAATGGATTATGGATGTGGATTATGAGAATAATACGAATTTAAATAAAGCTGTCACATTTTATGATATAGATATACATTCACGAATGCGGACGAATCAATTAAAACCCTTTATCATATATTTCAAAAGGTATGGAAACACAAGTATTTAAATAACATTGTAACATATATAGCTCGAAGGAGACTATGTAGAAAAAAAATTTTAGAATGAAGTTTTCTTTTATTTATTCCATTCCGATTCCTTCTCAATTAACTAAGAAAGCCGTTTTAAGTTCACAAATCCTCGGTAGAAGAAGGTTAAGCTAGAACAAGCCAGAAGTTTTTATAAAGGTGAGTCTGCTAATGCTAAAGTGTGATAAAGAAGGAGGATCCCAAAAACTTAGAAACCCTCCAGCTTAGTTCCGGACATGCCTGGAGATGCAAACAACAGGTTTTCTGGTATCCTTTCTTGTAGCGCCGGTAGCCATGCGTAGCAGGAGATAGTTATCATTTAATTTTGTAATATTTATAAATCCATTAAATTCTATACTTTGGACTTTATACATATAGAAATTTAATTTGGAATCACAGACAAGAAATTTAACTAAAATGAAATTTAACGAAAATGGGGTCTGTTTAACAACTATTTGATATTTTTAAGGGTAGATTTAACCAAATAATGCCCATATATAACTTTTGAGACATTGAAAAAGTTCGCCGCCTACAGTTACAAATTTACAATTTTACAAAAGAAATTTGGTTTTTTTTCTGTTTTTTCAAGAAATTGCCTGACATATAATAAGCCACTTAAGCTCCTTAAAAACGACAATACAAAAAACATTCCTTTAAGGCAATAAAATAATGTTGAGTAAAAAATCATGTCCATATAAATTGGAGAACACTCAGAATTATTCAGAATTGTTGAGGATTGCTGTGTTAAAATTTTAATAAGGATCAACAGCGAGGATGTAAATTGAGTGAAAAATGAATATTTAATGTTTTCATTATTCAAAATAAAAAATAAAAATAAAAAATATATAAAACAACAAAATGAAAAGGACGAAGATACAATAAAAAAGAACGACAAGAAAATAAATGTTAAGAATTTAAAATTTTCAAGATATTTTTATACATCCTTAAATAGCACATAAGTGAAATTGTGGGAGTAGACAAATACAATGCTCTTTTCCTTCCATTTGCAACATTCAACATTTTTATAAGTAACAGGCAATAAAATAGTGAATATGGCTCATATATTCTCAGTACCAACATCTTCACATGTTGCAAGCATCCCACATGTGCAATTTAGTGAAATGTGCCAACACTCGTACTTCCATTTGTATATTCAAGCAGACCTTCTTCCTATCCTATTCACATTTATTATGTCTCAAAGATACTTTGTTGTAAATTGCAAAATATTAAGCAAAGAAAAAAATTTAATAGCATTTCTTTTATTTTAATGTAAAAGTTTTGTGAAACAAATTTTAAAGTAAATTTTGTACTTCTTCGTATTTATTTTTGAACGAAGTTCTTAGTTTTTGCAAATAATGAGAAACAGTTAAAGTACACACTGTAGCAGACATATTTCATCTATTTTCTACGATTTTATATCTCTCAAAAGCCTAATATAAATTAACTTTACATAAGGAAAAGTAGTTTTAAAAAAATAATCTTCATTTTCCTCATGAACAAGAAAGCAGTTCGTGATACTTAAGACTGAAAAACTTTGTGTGAACGGGATTTATGCAATTAAAATAAATAATTTTTTTAATTATAAAAGTTCAGAACACTCATTAAGTAAAAAGAATGTTCAGTGGAGAATTATTTACAACATTTACCGAGATACAGTGCCAAAGAAAAGTCCACAGGAAAAATAAAATCTTTTTGGAAAAGTCTTCAATATCTCAAAAACTTCAAATACCTTCACTTATTTATTAATTAGTCTAATTAAAACCACTAATTTAATATTTAAATGATTATTTTGCTTAAATAGGCTCTCACGATATATTAGAAGTGAGATATAATATATTGAAGCTGCTGGTTTTAACAGATTTAAATCAAGTGAAATTTCATAATCAGATAAAGAAAGTCCACAGCACTCATTGTAAGCTAAATATTCAAGAGGTTTTATAAAATCTAATAAATTGAAATTCGGTTAAGTTATATGGCAGCAAGATTTGTGGACTGAAGACTGCAGCAGTAGCATATTGTTGCACGATATTTGATTTTAAACAGGCGCTACTAGCAAGAAATAAACGAGAGCCTAAATTACTTTTCGAAAAAAA
>NC_051846.1:234450773-234461239 GCF_002237135.1 Teleopsis dalmanni | reverse complement strand
TAAAGCTACAAAAAATATTATATGCATGTTTATTATTTTAAAATCATTGCATTAACTGTCATAAAAATATATGATTTAATATATAAGCGTTTTGCTAATAAATTTCGTGCCACAAAAATGCTACAATAAGGTTTTGAAATGTATGATATGGTAACATCACCAAAATTCTAAATTGCGGCGTATGGGCAGCACTCTGGGGCATACAATATATTAAAGTCAAACTGACAGCTGCAACGAAAACGACAAAAATTGGGACGAAAAGCAATTTCGTAAAACAAAATTTTTATGGGAGTTGGTTTCATACAATAAGTATAAAAGAAGAATTAATACGGTTGTGCTAAATAAAAAAAGCAATAAGTAATACATTAGGATTTTCAATAAACGATCAAAATTGAAAAACACATCATACGCCAGACGAGACTTCATACACCCCACAAACAATTCTCTGAGAAAGGAATCAAAACGGCAAATTAGGTAACTTTAGCAGCAAATAAATAATCTGTTTCGATTTACGTATCACCACATTTAATTAACGTGACCTTTGATGACAGACATTTCCATACGCCGTAGCTAATACCGTTGATCAAATTGTTTAAAGGTAAGCTTATTTAAATTACCCTATGATATCATGCATACTTTTTTTATTTATTTATTTGACTTGGTGTATCATCAGAATTAGAAAATTACGAAACGTTTAATGCGATGTGCTTGTAAATTGTAAAATTGTTTGTGTGAAACATACTTTTATGTAAACACATTTATAAGTATAATAAAATGTATACATATATTTTATATCAATTATTTTTAGATTACAGCAACAACAATCAGTAAAACGTGTTGGTGGCTGTTCTTATCTGTACGTTAATCTAAAAAGTCGGAAATATGCATCAGGATTCACCTGATGCCAAAAAGCCCTGCAAAGGCATATTAAAAACATCACGTAGTTTTGATAAACCAAATGCCAGGTAAATTATATGTAGTTTATATTTAATTAAAAAAATGTGAATCAGTTTTATTTCTAAAGAATTGCTATCTCATTACTCCAGAAATGGTTAAAATTATGTTAATATGCACTTATTTCTTTATTTTGTGTTAAAACAAGAACTTAATCTATAAACTATATAATACGCTTAATTTTATATTTAAACTATAAACAGTTATAATATTATTTTTAAAATATGTTTCTTGAACAATAAATTTGTTTAGGAAATGTAACAAACCGCTGTAGATCAACTAAAATTACAAAAACTGCTTTGTCATTTTTATATATAGTTTACTTACTTTTTAATTTAATTATACTGAATGCGTTGTTGCTCGAAATTTGATAAGTTTGTGTATAAAGGATTTATTAAGTCTAATTAAAACACAGTAGCTACGTAGGAAAGAGGATTTAAAACATGAGTCGATATTATGATGTCGTTTGTCTGTCTAGTTTTTATCTCAGAGCCACTCGTCTATCATTCCCGTCTGTCTGTTTGTACAGATACAAGTCATTAGTTATTGTACAGTGAAATTCCTCTAATTTGAATAGTCAAGGTGACAGCAAAAAAGTTCGAGTTAGGGAAAATTCGTATTCAGTTACATTTTTTACTTTTTGCCACTCTACCACTCTTCTTTCCAAAGTATTAAATGAATATGTTATACACACGTAATTTTATTGAATTGGAATATATCATCCGGTGCGTTTGCTATAAAATGCATAAGTGTTCAAATTTCTTGATCGCATCTTTATTTGCCGCAAATGTGTCTGCAAACTGCTTTACCTTTTCTCTAATAATACTCTCCAATAGAGGTAGATATTTTGCTCTTGCAGTAATTATCCATTGTACAAGCTTCACTCACGTCATCTTATTTACATACTGTATTCCGTTGACGTTAATTATTACAGAACTCTCTTTTTAAGTTGTCCTTATTTTTTAAAATCGTTGATAAGGTGTTTTCTACTTCAAAAATTAAATTAATTTTTTCCGGGATTGTCAAACATTTTAAATTTGTTTTACTCATGTTTGTGATTGAAAGTCTACTCCTTCACTTGATAATAAGAACAACTCCATCTTCGTATTAAGGAAATTTACAATAATAAGAGCTGTTGTTAGCCATCATAGTATCGTTGAAAGTTAGAATCCAATAATGTCGCGTAAGTTAGAAAAATAACTGACAAAAGTATTGGAAGATATAAAGGCGAAATAAAAAATTCGAGTTGTGGAGATAAATTTAAAGGGAAGTGCTAAAATGCTATGTGAATTTTTACTTCGAGTTACGGAAACATTTGAGTTAGGGGAGTTTGACTTATGGAGAAAAAAATACAAGGAAGAATTGTTGAAAATTCAACAATTCTCCCATAGGAGTTCGAGTACATAGGAGTTCGAATTTCATTGTATATTATATTATTTTCAAAAATTTCAAACAAATTTTACAAGAATCCATATAGAGATCAAATTAACTATCTATTTCATATAGTATATACTATCTTCCGGAAATGATCTTTATTTTAAAGAGTATGTGCACATTACATAAATACTTTGTTCATAGTTAAAAAAATTTTTTATTTATTATTTTTTATTTATTTGTACACTGCTATCTTTGTAAACGATAGTAATACTTCGATAAACTTCAAGCGATTTTTTCTAATTGTTTTTGTAAAGAAATGAGTAAATATTTAAATTTAGATATAAATATACGGAAATTCCCGAAAAGATTATAAAGAATTTAATAGGTTATATATATTTAGAATTGTTTTTCTTATATTTAATATTTGCGGTTGTGTACATTTATACATTATATATAAAATTACTTATGTCACCAAATTAGTCATGTAAACTTAAGCAATATTTAAACTTACTGCAATTTTAATCAAAAGTCTTCTATTAAAATATTGCAAAATTGATTTAATACTGGCTTAAATATATCTTCTATGCACTAAAATTAAAACACATGTAAAAAATCAGTTGAAAAACTCTTTAAGCTGTTATATACAAAAAAAATTGATTATACGTGAAATTTATATTGTGTCACTCAAACTAAATATCTTTTCTAGTGATGAAGAAATGGAATTATAGCTAATAAAATGGTTTAATATTGTTGCTGTTATTGTGATAGCCCGCAGAGATCTGCCTGCAAATTCTCTTTAGTTGGTAGTGAACGGCCCTTGGTTGTCGTGGTTTATGACTGGTTTCGCGTTGTAGACCCGGCTGTTCTTGGAATACTTTCATATTGTCAACATATGTGCTTTTAAGAAGAAAATACTTCTGTTTCAAATCGTTCCAAAATAAGTTTATTAAGTGACAAGTGACATCACTGCATTTTTATACCTTTCAGATATCATAGTATGTTTCCACCGTGTTTATAGTTAGTATATCTTACTAAGTAAATTACATTAATCATACAATGAGCTTCCATGCTTTTTAATTTACTTAAAAATAAAGTAAAGAAAATTAGACTAAAAATGTCGAAACCAATCCTTAAAAAAATTCCCATGATAATTACTGAAATTTGAAATATTTATCATATGTTTTATATGTAAAATATAAACAAACTACATCTATAAACAAACGTACAAAGAAAGTGAGTATTTAATAAAATTATTGTTTTCATTTATTGCATACGTTATACTTTTATAATATATACATATAAATGATTCAATATATCTTATATATATATATATATATATATATGTATAAATGTTTTAGGTGATATATTAGCTTCTGAAACAAACAGAAGCTCTCCTAGAACTTTCAAAGTTCAAACTTTCTTAAAGTTACTTAAGTAACTTACAAAGTAAGCAGTGGAAACATGGTATTACGATTGTCAAAATGTTTGTAACACAAGGAGGTAGACTACTAAGGGCTTTTAAGTTTTATAAAAGCTTGATCAGTTTGATGAGATAAACTGTTCTACTTTAAATCAAGTTCACAGTTTTAATATAGATTTCTAATATTTCTCTGATGTTTTTTTGTGAAGAATGAATGCCTGCACATGTATATCCACTCACCATCGATCTGTGATATTTTCTCATTAAAAATATTACTTTGGTCTCCCTTCAAGTGAAGGAGTAGGAATATGGCTCGGCTACGTCTATGCGTAATCCTATCTTTTCCACAAATTTTTTTCAGTGAATTATTAAGGAATATATCCCGTGTGTAAAAAATGATGTGATAAATACATTCAAAAAAGTTATATTTAGTTTTCCATTTGAATGTACTTTGGTGTTCTATTTCTCAATCTCAGAAATTACAAAAATTTACAGCAATTTTCTTTGCAATGCTTTATTTTCATTCTTTCGTTATTTATTGGATAATTGATGATCGGTAGATCATCATCTTTTGTACCATATTTTGTATTTCTTTTTATTATTATTTTATTTATTAATGTAAGTTAAAGTGATTAATCTTAACACCTCGGCAACTGATGAAATTCTTGAAACATAAATGCGATTTTTTTATAAATGTAAAAATCATTGTTTTGCATTTAGTTATCGCAAAAGTGCCAAGTTCGATGAAATAAACGTGCTTCAAACATATCATCCAGTCGATAAGGACTATGGACATATGAAAATAGATGAACCAAAAACTCCGTTCAATTATGTTGATCCGGAAGAAGGTTTAAATGAACAACTTGATGCTGATTTGTTAGCAGAAAAGTAAGTGTGTTAAATTAAACAAATAAATTTAAATATATTTTAAACTGATTCCATTTTATATTCTTTAGATTACGTGCAGCCGCTAATACTCAAACTCCTTCCTTTGGTCAAGATGATCTCTCAGATGAAGAATTTCCGGAAACTGAAAGTGAAAGAGGTAGATAGTTTTTGATTCAAAATATTATATATTATTAACATATTTGTTAATTCCTTTTAGTGCGTCGCTTAGAATTTGAACGCCGTCGTAAGGCTCATTACAATGAGTTTGAAGCAGTTAGGCTTGCTAGAAAATTAATACAGGAAGAATTGGGTGATGAAGACGAAGATGAAGACGATGGAGATGTTGAATCGCAATCAGTATCTACAATATCAAAAACTAAATCTGAACCTGTAGGCAGTGAAAGTACTCGCAATACTCGTCAAGTTTCTTCCTCTGAAGTTTGTTCTATAACAGATGATTGCGCCGACAATGCGAATACATGCTCCTGCAAACCCAAAGCAACTGGTAAACCAATGGAGATTGATCAACCGGAGTAGTAATCCCAGAGCCAAAATAGTCATGAAAAATACTATTTTCAACATAGAGAAACAAAAGAATAGGAAAATGACGTGATTTTTTAAATTTATATATCGAAAAGTTTTTTAAAAAAGAGTTATCCGCAATTTAATGAAATAATTAAAAGAAAGAAAAAAATGAACAAAATATATTTTATGTATTTAAATACAGCTGAATATGGTGTTGTAACACTTATATGTGAGTTAAATTTAATTTAAATTACAAGTTTTATTATATTAAAATAAAATATCATAACATGTATAAGTAAAACAAAAATTCACAGATATATAAATACTAAATGCTTTAGAAAATTTATAACACAAAAAAAAAACAATCCAAAAGAAATTACATATTAATCTATTGAAAGTCGTAAACTGTTAACACCGACATGGAATTGCATTTATCATAAACAAATTACAAATTATATTGTTTTATCTTATATGATTTTAAGTGAAACTATGCGACACTTGTTTAATGAACAAGTTACTCTTTAAATTTTAAGTGCCACATTAATCATACTTCGTTACTATCTTCAGCTATTTATGAAAAAAATGTATAATTATTAAATTTGATTTAATATAATGATAAGTTTTAGTTATGTGAAAATTATGTAGCTTCCGAGCCATTTATGTAAATTTCATTTAATTTAGAAAAAAAAAATGACTCATGAATTTTATTGACTGATTTCAATTCACGAATTATGAAATGCATTCATACATAATTACATAAATTTTCATCATGTCCAACATGTAGAAATTATAATCCAGTTAAGAATATAATTAAAATTACTTAATAATACGCAATTGGTTAATAAAGCATATTAAACGAAAATCATACATTTAATAAATATTCGGTGTAGTTTATAGTATCTATTATTTGATGTATGATAGATAAAGAGAATAATCAAATTGTCTCACAAATAAATAGAAAATAAATAATACGCGTAATTCTATTATTTTTAAACCTGCTAAATGATCGTTTATATACATGAAGAAGTTTATCTGCTTTTGGAATAAAAGCTAAAAATATTAATTAATCGTCGAAGCATATATTTTGATAACCAACGTTGTACAAAACAAACGACTCTTAAATTTTGAAATTTGACCAATTAATTGCAGTTCTTTCTACAATGTAATAACGTATCGTCATTTACATACAAACTATAAATTAAATAAGAAATGTATTAAAGTGGAGAGAGTATAAAATAAACCATATACGATAGAAATACTGCAAAGAGCTCAAGCAAACATTCTAAGAATGATAACTAGTGCACCCTGGTATATCAGCAATGAAAACATACATTTCCATGTGGAAATGCCGATGGTTAAAGTAGAGTTCGAGAGAATAAGGCAAAAATACGATTTAAATTACCGCTGCTCTATGGGTTAGAGCACCCGGTTGAATAATGGCAAGTTCATGTTGTGTAAAATAATAAATGGCAACATTCTTCCTTCGTATTGTTCATAGCCATATCGACACTGTTACGGACCGATCTCAGCGTTCGCCCAACATTTGGATCTGGCACCTAGATCTTGAATTACCATATTTCGTTTAAGTTGGGACATCGGCAGTGAAAACCCATTTGCTATTAATTACACTCTAAAACAATACCCCTTTTCTGATTTGCAAGTAGGAATTTCAAACTTAATACAGATGAGACTAGTGATTTTTACAATCAATCAATAAATACGGAGAGAGAAAATAGTATTTTGCAGTTTTGTGATTGCAGTTTGTCAAAGAAGGGATGCATTGCCGAGGATTTTAAATGCTTAGATCGAGACAGTATGATATCATGATTATCATATATTTGTCCATAGGTTAATAGTTATTTAATTTCAGTTTGAAACCTCTATAAATTTTTGACTAACTCAAGCTTGTCACTAAAGATTTGAAGATTCAAGAGTACAGGTTGCAGAGGATGTCTCGCTAAAAAAACTAGGCAAAGATTCCAAAGATATTAACGACAATTCAGATATACCACATATACCACTAAAAGAACATAAATATTCATTTCCATTTAAAGATGTTTCGAAAACGGAAAAGATTGGTAAGATTTAAGTCAAATACATAAGCTACAATAGGCCAAGTTTGAGAAACAGATAATGGATTGTCTTCAGTTTTAGCCAAGCTGAAACAATAAAACTAAGGTTTCTAAGTCCTTAGAGAATAATATCGGGAAATATGATTCGAGACCAAAATCACAAATATAAATACTTATATAAAAGTAATTAAAAAGTAAGTATCGTTTGATAAATAAATCGTTGAAATTATATGTATATTCTAACTAATCTTTTTATAGGTCATTTAACAGCACTTGTATTGAAGTGCCGAAAACATATAAAACCGAAATTCTTTTCACTGCTCATAGTAATGTTGTATTAAAAAACAAGCTTAGCAGATCAGTGATCAGTGCTTAATACGTAAAGATTAATTATGATGACAGGCACAAACATGAATATCTACGATTTCAGGTGAGTGAGAAAAAACTGTAAATGAGTCTCTTTATAAATATGATAAATATTTGCAAAATATACAGCACTCGTAAGAACATAGTATTATCTGTTTTACGAGCAACTCGTAGTAAAGTTCGAGCAAACGAGAGCGTAAGGCAAATTAAGTATTATTTTGTGCTCTTAACATAAAATTTCATACAAAAGCTTTGTGTAATTTATGGTGTAAACAACTGTGGATAAACAAGACAACATTTTTAAGCTTAAATTCAAAAAGTTCAAACGTTTTTTTTTATTTGTTGCTTTTTTTGTAATTTCACATTTTATACATATTCCAATTTAATTCTCATTTAAAGCAACAAAATAAAACAACTGAATGTACATTTTATTAGAAAGTAAATGATTTAAGTAGACTGTATATCATTATGGTATTTTGATAGAAATTTTACGTCCCCTCAGGCGCTCTCTTTAGGCTGAAAATTTGCATGTGTAACCCACTTCTGTATATTAATAGTTAGTCGAAGTTATTATGAGTAGCTCGTGAAACTGATCTTATTTAACCTTTATCAGCGTATAATACAATTATACATACACATAGCCAATAAAGACTGCGTACACCTTGCGAATTGATATTTACATGTAGGGACACTTTTATCCCGTTATCTCAAGAATGAACAAACGAATACAATTTTTGTATTTTGCTATTTAAACTTTAGATTTTAAAGAATGTAAAAATTTTAATTTAAAATATTTATGTTGTGTTTCTTTATTACACATCAAAATTCGTAAGGTGTACGCAGACTTTATTGGCTATGTGTATATACCAATGCATATCCAGTACATTTTAATTCTCAACAACAGCTATTATTTCTTCGTTGGAGAGAGTGAAAGAAAGTGAGAGATAGGCAGAGAGCGAAATAGAGGCAGAGAGAGAGAGAGAGAAAGGCAGAGAATGAGAGAATGTCAGAGAGTGAGATGTAAAGAGTGAGAGACAAAAGGATAGAAAGAGGGGAAGGGAGAGGGAAGCTATATGTGGCAAATAGACACAATGTTTTTTTAGCAACATGAGAATTATCTATATCGATACCTATTGTTTGACAGCTGAGAATGTCAAGCTTCTCTTTTTTGTTTAGTAAACTTTCATTATTTATCATGAAACGTTAAAAAAAATGAATCTGTTCGCGAAGTTCATAGAGTGTATAGTGTTTAGTGATGAAGCTCATTTCTGATTAAATAACTATGTCAATAAGCAAAATTGACATTTATGGAGGAAAGGTAATCCTCAAGTCGCTAACGAGTCATTACATTCATAAAAATTGACTGTTTATTGCGGTTTACACGCTGGGGGCATCATCCGTCCTTATAACGTTCAAAATGATAAAGAAGCTGCGGTTACGGCGAACGCTAGCGAGCCATACTGACTGCATTTTTGTATCCAAATATAAGTCAGTTAAACTTTGACGACATTTGGTTTCAGTTTCCACAAGACTGCTCGACTTGCCATACAGCGCGTTTAACAATCAATTTATTTCGAAATCAATTTGGTGACAACTTTATTTTAAGGAGTGGTCTAGTTAATTGGCCGTGCATTGCTTCGTTCGTGCGAATTAATGTCTCTCAATTACTTTTTATAGGGCTATTCTGTCATTGGTTTATGTCGACAAACCAGCCACTTTTGAAGCATTGGAAGCCAATGTTTGTGTCGCCATTGACGCCATATGGCCATTTCTATTCCAAAAATTAGTCAACAATCGGATTGATCGAATGGACCATGTAAGTCGTAGCCACGGAGGATATATGTAATGGAAATCATATTAAAAAAATTTGTCAAAATGATCAATGGGATCTGAACATTGGTTCAGTACAGCAGAACAATCATTACTTAATATCTGTTAAGTACAATTTAGCAATAGAAATAAATTAACAAATAATTAAGATTGTACTATTCATAGCCAATAAAGGATGTTTAAAAAAAAACAAAAAAAAAATTAACTACCAGATTATAATAAAAAAAATTTCATTCCCACGATATTTCTGTCTTGTATTATCATTTTAAGTTCTCATGTAGCTAAAAAAACACCCAATAGCCGAGAACTCGGTTTCAATTATAATACTCATTTAATTTCATTTTAACATTATTTGAATCAATGCATTTTATTGAATACAAGGAGTAATTCCAACGAACGAATAATGTCAGTTTTTGGGTTTCAAAAATCTGTATGGATAAAACCACTATTGTTTAAAATGCGACTTTATTAACAGCTTCTGAAGAGAAAATGTTAAGAACTAGTCTGAATCCGGCTCGTAAACGTCAAATTGGTGTCCTATCCAGAAAATAAGCTAAAAAGATGTTAACATCAATTTTTTTTGTTTGAAATTCAGTCATATTTTTTTGACTAAATGTTTTCAGCCACTATTACTGCAGCCTTTTGTATTATTATTTATGACATATACTGCTAATTGTTGTAATAATCAGTCTTTAACTTATATTTAGCTTCCTTTACTGTAGGTTTTATAACTCCTCAAACATATTTTTCGTGCCTTATAATTTTCAGCAGACGAAAGAAAAACTACTTTAAAGAGGGAAATATTATTACGACTATTCCAATACTATTGAGATTAAAGTTCGTTGGAATAAGTTTCCTGAAACTCAAATAATACGATTATTTTAATATCGAAAAATTCGTTCTTTCATTTACCTTCCATGAATTTATGAATAAACTAGCGGCACCGCACTTTCTTAAATTAAAAATATATGTGAATATTCGTATATTATACATATATTGGTTTTATTATTATAATAGAGTCATTGTTAAATCAA
>NC_051846.1:234445622-234450673 GCF_002237135.1 Teleopsis dalmanni | reverse complement strand
CTTGCCTTTAACTTTACCACCTTTACCACGACCAGACATAGTTGAGTTGAGTTTCTAGTAGTTGAGATTTATAAAAATTGGATCTATTTTTTTTTAATGATGCCGACAAATTATCTCATATACTTTTTCTAAACGCAATTTAAAATAAAAAATTGCTTTAAACTTTCGTTTGAAAAATGTTTATATAGAAACGGAAATTGCTCCAAATCGACGATTGGACGATTGGACGATTGAAAGAAAAAAGGATTGAAAAAAAATAGATCCAATTTTTATAAATCTCAACTACTAGAAACTCAACTCAACTATTTCAAGTTACATTAGCGCAACTTTTCAAGAATTCAAATACCCAAGTACTCAAGTCTCAAGTGCTCAAGCACTCAAGCTCTCAAGTACTTTAGACTCAAGTATTCAAGCACTCAAGTTCCAAATACTTGGTATAAAATACCACCAATACTACAGTTTGACTATCATTGGTCAAGTAACAGTTTGAGAGTCACTTGTGACTTTCAAACTGTTGGTGCAAAATCGATTTTCCAGTGACTGTCAAACTGTTCAGTGAGTTTCAAACTGTTCAGTGTTTTTTAAACTGTGCATTGACAGTTTGAAAGGCACATCTGTAATTAGCAATTTGATGGAAATGGCAAATAATGAAGTTATTCCAGTGCCCCCAAGCATTTCCCAAGATCATTGCACTCCAAATCCAGTCCGCACTGAGGAATTCATTGAACTAAAAAAGTTCAATGAGCTTCTACAGGAGAATTACTCAAAACTGCTTCAACAATTTCAAACACTTCAAGAGCGGTGTTCCAAATTGGAGAACCAGCTAAGCGCCCAAAGCGCTACATTAGTGGCCAAGCTCGCCCGTTCTAATAAAAGGAAAAAGGTGTCTCCGCCATCCCTTCCTAGTTCCCCTCGCGTTTCAGCAGGCCCAAGTGAGGATGAAATGGAAATTGCCTCCACAGCTAACGACGAGGAGATAGTTCTCCCCCCGGAGGGCTCCAGCTCTCCAGACTCGGAGTGCGACCAAGATTTTAATGATGGTTATATTGACGTAAAATCCAAACGCCAAATTAAACAACTAAAACAACAACAACAAGTCGCAATTCAACAGCAGCAACCCAAACAGTCACAACAACAATATCATCAGCAGCATCAACAGACTATTCAGCAGTCGAACGATCAAGTCATACATCAACAACAGCATCCGAAATCTCAGCAAGATGAACAGCTTCAAAATGATGCAGGTAAGACGGTTGACAAGAAAATCCCAAAAGTAGTACCAATCACCTTACGTGAATCCAACAAATGGAACACAATCCGTAAGGAACTTGAAGTTCGTAAAATTAAATACTCAGAAGCCAAATCAGTCTATCTGGGCATTCAAATCACTCCCGAGACCATTGAGGACCATAGAAACATGACACGATTTTTCAACAATAACCATACACAATACCACACGCATTTCCTCTCTGAAGAAAAAAATTTAAATATAATTATAAAGGGCCTAGAAGGATTAAGTCCGTCAGAGATCCAAGAAGATTTGGAACTCCAAGGATACAATATCCTGGAATGCCACTATCTACGAACCAGGCAAAATAATAATAAACTCATAAAAATACGTTTGCCAAAGGATCAATCAAACATTTTTAACCTCAGTGCCATCTGCCACTTGAGAGTTACTATTGAAGCTCAGCGCCCGCTGAAGGGCCCTCCTCAATGCCACAATTGTCAGCAATTCGGTCATGTGGCGACCAATTGCAAAGCTATCCCCAAGTGCGTCAAATGCGATAGCTCGCACCATCATTCACAATGCAAAAAACCTAAAGAGGCCACGCCAAAATGCGTTAACTGTAAAGGAGACCATCCAGCCAGCTATGGGGGTTGTCCTCAAAATCCTCGCAACTTCTCCAAGAAGATCACAATCAAGGAACAAGTCCACCTGCCCAACAATATAAACACAAAGGTGACACCTGCGGCTTCATACGCAAGCATTGCCAAGCCCAAAGTTTCTTCACAACAAAAAACTTCAAACCCTATTCTCCCAGCTGCTCAATTCGAGAAATTTTTTGCTAATATGCAAGAACAATTCAATTATATGATGCAAAACATGATCCAGTATATGGTTCACCATATAATGCCAAATTCCAACTAATGACAAGTACAACACTCAATCTTAAAATAGTTTCTTGGAACGCCAATTCCATCTTTAACCAAAAAGATGAAGTAATTCACTTCCTTCACGAACACAAGATCGACGTTCTCCTGGTCCAAGAAACGTTTTTAAAACCAGGGATCAGATTTAAAATCCCTAATTATATAACATACAGGGAGGACAGAACAAATAGGCAAGGTGGAGGCACCGCTATAATCATTAAAAACTCGATCAATCATCATCTCATCACCAATAATCTAAACTCTCTTGAAGCTACCACTATCAAGATAATCTCAGATAACTTTCAATTAAAATTATCTTCTGTTTATAAAGCACCAACCAACAGCACGTACCTAAATGATCTATCCTCATTACTAGATGTGGACGAACCCACGTTTGTTGCGGGCGACCTCAACGCTTACAATAGAGATTGGGGAGAAAGAAGCACAAACAGAGCAGGAAGAGAGATAGATAATTTAATCACAGAACAGGCACTAACATTACATTGCCCAACAGAGCCTACACACTTTTGCCACGGGGCCTCCCGAATACTTGACATCGGTATTTCAAGATCTTTGGATGCTAATTGTCATATCGAAGTACTGGAGGAGTTAAACTCAGATCATAAGCCGGTTCTGTTCTTTATTGAAAACATGTTTTTCGAATCTCCACCCCCAGTGATAACGATGACAAACTGGACTCAATTCCGTCATGAAATGGAAAACTATTCCCTCAATAGCCCCATAAACTCAATAGAAGACCTTAATAACACCATAGAAATAGTCACTTCAAAAATCCAAGACTCAATCTCCAATAACTCATCCATAAAATCCATCAGCGCCAAGAACTATTTTATACTCCCAAGGTTCATTAGAAACCTAATTAAAAACAAAAATAGACTACGAAAAAGGGCCCTTCGAACAAACGACCCCGCACTGAAGAGAGCAGCAAACCTTCAAACCAATGTCATAAGAAAATTGGTTCGCGAATTCAAAAACCACAAATGGAACGAATTTCTAATGAGCTTCGAAACTGGTGATAAAGCCTTCTGGAATATCAGCAAATATTTCAGACTGAAAAACAAGATTCAAATTCCACCAATACACGGTCCCAATGGGCTCAAATTCGCTGATGAGGATAAAGCCGAAGAATTTGCAAACTCCCTCGAGTCACAATTCTTAGATAACCATGACATTTCTGATGATGTAGACGAAGAAGAATTAATTGGAGAAAGAGCGGAAGCCATTTTGAGCAGAATCCCTGATTCACCTATCTCGCCGTGCAGCGTCGAAGAACTGCAAGCCATTATCTACTCTATCAAAACAAAATCGGCTCCAGGTGCTGATAAAATTAGTAACCGCTGTATCAAAAATCTGCCTGTAGCATCAATCATCATAATTAATAATATAATCAATGCCATGCTACAGTTAGGTAAATTTCCAGATAAATGGAAAGAAGCATTAGTAATTGTGCTCCCGAAACCCAACAAGAACCACACATTCCCGCAAAACTGGCGACCTATCAGCCTACTTCCAGTTATGGGGAAACTAGCTGAAAGAGTCATTCTAAATAGACTGCAGACCGAAACAAATCGCCTAAAACTTATACCGGACGAACAATTCGGCTTCAAAGCCAACCATTCGACCGATCTACAACTGGCAAGAGTGACACAATACATCCAATCTGCACTTAGAGAAAATAAATCGACGGGCATGATAATATTTGATGTTGAGAAAGCGTTTGATAAAGTTTGGCACGATGGCCTCATCTCTAAAATGTACGACCTAAATCTACCTCTCAACATCATCAAAATCATTGGTAGCTTCATGCATAAAAGACAATTCAGAGTCAAAATCAATAATCATCTATCAACCCCCAGATTTATTGAAGCAGGGGTGCCTCAAGGCTCTCCATTGTCTCCAGCCCTATACAATCTCTTCACTTCCGACATTCCAAAGCTAGAACCATCTAAACTAGCCCTATATGCAGATGATACCTGTATATTCTATGCTGATAAAAATACTTTAAACGTCAGTAACACATTACAGGAACATGTTGACTGTGTCACTTCTTACTTCCAAAAATGGAAAATTAAAATTAATAACGATAAAACGAAGGCAATTTTCATAACCAGAAAACGGTGGCAATATCCACCAAAATTAAAAGTAAATGACACCGATATAGACTGGGAAGACCACATCAAATACCTGGGGATTACATTTGACAAGAAATTCCAATGGAGCACGCACATATACAATCTAAGAAATAAAATCAACACAATGCTAAACCATTTACGACCGCTCTACAAAAACAAGGCTCTAAGTATCAAAAATAAAAAGTTGCTTTATACCCAGATAATGCGTCCGGCGCTATCATATGGCTTCATTGCTTTCTCCAAAACTTCAAAAACTAACTTCAACAAACTTCAAACATGTCAAAATATAGCCATTAAAAAAATATTTAACATTCCCTGGTACATAAGAAATGTCGATATTCAAAGGGATCTAAAAATCACACCTATCAAACTATACATTAAAGACAGGGCTCTCAAATTATTCAAATCAATAGATGCACATGACAACACTTTATTGCAAAATCTACACCAACAACCTATTCACACTACAGGAAGATACGCGGACATCCGTACCATTATTAACTAAACTAAACAATAAAATTAATTGAGCACTCGTCATTTACCCAGTGGACATAATCTAGAAATGTCTACCACTATAATTGAGTCAAGGTATTAACTTTTACCGACTCGAACTCAATTTTCAACAACAACAAATCGACGATTAAAATTTAAAATCAGAAATCATGCCACCAAAAACTAGCGGAAAAGCAGCCAAAAAAGATGGAAAGGCTCAGAAAAATATAACCAAAAACGATAAGAAGAAGA
>NC_051846.1:234440648-234445522 GCF_002237135.1 Teleopsis dalmanni | reverse complement strand
GGTAATATTAAAATACATAAAGTTTCGAAAAAACTAATGGTAGCATATGTAAACTTAGTTCACAAAACATATAAAGTTAATATAGTAATAGAAGATGTTATATTAAATAATTCAGATTTCAATAAATCAGTAAAAACTCTTTTAAGCAATAACTTTGTTAAATGGAAACAACTTTAGGTTTACTTTAAATACTCTTAGTTTTACTAAAAAACAAAAACCTTTTAAAGGATATCCCTGTTGAATGGTTACTCTGTCGGGTTTTCTTTATATAATTCTGATTTTACTTAATATGCGAAAACTGTTCTAAGAAATATCCTTGTTGAATGGTTACTCGTTTGAGTTCACTTTAAATAGCCAAGATTTTATTTAATCGGTAAAAATTGTTTTAAGTGATATTTCTGGTGAATGAATATTCCCTTAAATTTACTTTAAATAACCCAGATTTTTTTTAAATCAGTAACAACTTTTTTAAGGAACTCACTCACTCACTTTAAAGAATCAAGACTTTACCTAAACAGTCAACAATCTTGTAAGGAATATCCATGTTAACTGGTTACTCCTTTTGATTTATTTTAAATAATCCAGTTTATCTGATCCGTGAAAAATTGTTCTATGTAATATTCCTGTTGAATGGTTACTTATTTGGGTTTAATTTAAATAACATAGATTATACAGACACACTAAAAATTGTTTGCAGGAATATTTCGGTTGAATGGATATTTCTTTGGGTGTACAATTTTTCTACCCTTTCAGACATTTATACCTTTTGAAGAAAAACAAGTTGGGTGAGTTTTTACTGTATAGACATCGTATCTATTTGTATGTATTCTTTGCCCGTCCATCAAACTACCTGCTAGATTGATTAAAAAAGAATCTAGAAAATAATTCTAACACAACTGCGTAGTATTATATGCGGGTAGTGTGATCTCGAATCTTATTAAATAAACTTTAAGTTATTAGACTATGAGTTCTTTTAAACGATTGCAATCAATCGATTGCATTATCTTAAATTCACAGTATATTAAAATTAAAAATAAAATACTTAAATAGTTGCACACTCTTCTGATGTATAAAATTAAATGTTAATTAAAACAAATTAAAATTATATTTAAAGAATTAAAGTTTCATTTAATTTAACAAATAATATTTAATTTAACAAATAATATTTAATTTAATTTATAAAATTTACATTATATATAATAAATATTTTAAAATTTTTAAATAATTACAAAAATATATAAGAACCACACAGAATATATGAAATTTTATTACACAATAGAAAAAGGTCCTGAAAATAGGTATCATCCCATCGTTTTAGAGTGTTAGTTTTAAAAATTGGGATCATAAGTTAATATAAAAACTTATATTTTTAGTTAAATTAGAATAGAATTTACTAAACACATATTATTCGTTATATAAATTCATAAAGTATATAGTGACTACTCCAAAAACATATATGTGTTTTACGGTTGTTTTTAAGTCAAAATTATAATGTATTTTTAATGTAATATTACTTTGGGCTTCTTTGTTAGGCACTATAGAAGCTATACCTAAGGAAATCGAATATTACTAATTATTATAAATTCTATATATAAATTTATTAAAAATTCCGTTCCTAATACTCTTTATCTGTCATGTCATTTAAATTGCAAATTTTTCTTAAAATAAATTAAATTAAATAGTCTTTTTATCTATTTACTGTATTAGTTATAAAGTAATTTAGATTCACAAAGATTTTTCCATGTAATTTATAGTATAATTGTTTGTAGTTATAACACAATAAAATATAAATATATATTAAATATTAATATAAAGAATATATATAAAAATATTATACTAAATAAAAAAATGTTAAGATACGTTGTACCATAAAAGTGTAACAAAAACATTCTGTTGGAACTTGAACAAGTCCACCTTTGTCTCTCAGTCTTTCTTTATTTTTTTTTTATATTATAAAGATTAAAAACTATTTATTTTTTACTATACATAATTATTAGCATAATTATATATACAGAACATAATATAACTTTATATATTTTTTTAAAAAGATCAAATAAAATTTTATAATTAATTTCTTGGAAAAGTAAAAACAAAAATAATTTATCGAGTTTTTCATACTGACTTCGATTTTATTTTAATTTTTATTTATAAAATGCAAATTAAATAAATACAAATAAAATTGTTTTGAAAACTACTAAATTGTTTATATTAAATAATGTTTTAAGTATGTCAAGCTCCTTAGGTAATGAACGTCATAACTGAAAACTTTTTAATAAAGTTAACATATATGAATATTAATTTCTAATATATGGGAAGCATCAAAAGAATCCACGGGATCATGCTTTAATGCACACCCCATTCTAAGCCGTCTTAAGTTTTACCTCTGACCCATTGCAGGAGCGAATTTTCTCAGTCATCCATTTTTTATCCCAAATGATCCGTCTTATTCTCACTTACCTTCTACACAATCCATATCCTAAGCCATATTCATATGTAGTAATTATTTTAATATTTCCTGCACTGTAGATCTCTTCGTGATACAATAATAACAACAACGCATATATATGTAATAGATTCTAGTAATTGTTAAATTAAGATCCGACTGTGGATAAAAATCTCATTCCTGTAATTCAAAGACAAGCTATACAGAAGCTTTGACTATTCGAATAAGTTCCGATGCCGCTTCAGTATACTTGAAGATGGGGTATATGAATTTGTTATTATAGAGTGAAGACTCAGGATGGGTATGATGAATGCGATCTGGTCAATGGCCAAAACTTAAAAATTTTTCCGCATTTAATTGTGTTTTAATAAATAAACTCTAAAATGTAGGTAGGTAGACAAGTAAAGTGGTAGTAAGTCGAATCTTCTTTTCAATTAGTTAGAAAGCCTTTCTAATTCCTTGTAATTTTATAGAAATGATTAGGTGTTTAAAACTAACCCATCCTAATTCTAATCTATGATGTGCTGTAAGTTTAAAAGTAGGGCGTCAATATACTTAACTTGGGAGCACAACATGTTCGGACTGTAACAGGTGTGCTGATGTCTCTCTTCAGATACCATCTAATACATTCTACTATAGTTGTGATGGGAAATAAATCAAGGTTTCCAGATTTCTATTAATTTCCCTATTTTAAAAACGGATTTTGAAACCACATTTTTGCAAGAACAGCCAGATTAAGTTTAAGAAATATTTTTTGAAAATGTTATTAATAATTATTAAGGTTTGTTTTTTGATTTTCTAAGTAGTGGTACAGAAGAGATATAGAATACTCACAAATTTATAGCTGTTGCATATCTTCCTACTTGATTACATGTACTTTGATAATATTTTCGGGCTATTTTTTGCTCTACTATCTTATAAAATACAAAGTTAATAGATAAAGTTTGTATAACTTTTTATCTATGTATTTTTATCAACAGATCTTCGTTCCATGAATCTGGAGAAGTTTCTTCGCTCCATACATTTTCCAAAATACGGAGGCAAATATCTGCCGTTAATTCGGGACCGATTTAAAAAAATATAGTACAGATGTTATCATTTCCGGGTGCCTTTTCGTTCTTCAGGGCTTTAATAGATGCCTCCGCCTTCGAAGGAGGGTTGGTATTGACACCATTTAAATAGGCTAGTATATTCGGTGGGCTATCATTCGCAGGTAGTTTATCTATGCCTAGGGGGTTGCTGAGCACTTCCCTGAAGTGTTTTGCCTATCTGAGAAACTGGTCTTATGAGGTGGTGAACATATGTTCCTTTTTATTGCGGGAGGATTGGGCTGTATAGATCTGTAGGATACAGTTTTCGTAATATCATAGAGCTGCCTTGTGTTTCTTAGCGCTGCTACGTTTTCTGTTTCTTCTGCTAATTTGTTAAGCCACGAGCGTTTATCTTTTCTGAAAAACTTTTTGATGTACTTGCAGAGTTATTTGTATTGGGTTCAAAGTGGTTTAGTTTGATAACTATATAGGTTTGCTTGCAGTAGTTGTTGTTTCACATTTCATCGTTGCTTAATAATATTCCAAGTTTCCTAACTTATCCATTGTTTACGTTTTTTATTTTGGCAACCCAAGTATTTTTTACCTACTTCTTAGTATAGGGGTTAAATAGACTTTTTGTTGCTTCACTTACACCTTGAGCCTGAATTTGTTCAGCTTGCCTATGGTGCTTGCTGCTTAACATCTGTTTGTACAAAACTGCTGTATCAGGATGTTTGAGTTTATTTACATTAAACCGACGTATCGTTTTTTCTATTGAGATATTAATTGTTTATTAATAATTATTATATTAATTTTTGTTTATTAATAAATAGTCTATTTGGTTGCTTGTTATGTCATATTTCGTTGCTTCTAACACCTGGATAACGAGGTGTTGTAATTTCGGCGTGAGTTCAGCACCTCCATAACCTTTGTGCCAACTATAGCTTGTGCAAAAGGATTTCTGAAGTTTATTCGATTACGCCATAGAGACAGATTTCTTAGGTTTTGATAAGTTCAAGGACCATATTTTAAAATTTATAAATGCATAAATAAAAAATATTAAGGAATTAATAAAAAATATTAATTATAAGAATAAATTCAAAATATCTTTAATAAATACTCCTCTGAATTTAAAAGTTGCAACATGTGCTGAGAACTGAATAAATCGCAGTTATATATATTATATCACATTGAAAGCATCATACATGTTTTATGCGAAGTTTATAAAAAAATTAAATTTAACTTACTGAGAATTAAATTTCATTATCGTGCTTTTATATAAATTTATATCGAAATAAATAATAATAATAATAAAATAATAACAATAATAAAAAAAGCACCTTGATGAAATATGATTCTCAGTTATTTGAATTCAATTTTTATACAAAATGTCGTATAAA
>NC_051846.1:234427034-234440548 GCF_002237135.1 Teleopsis dalmanni | reverse complement strand
TCTCTTTAAAAGATACAGATTTAAAATGCAGATATGCAGATATAAAATAAATTTATATTTATGAATTTGAATAAGCTTCTTTGCTTATAAAATAATTTTTAATGTTATAATATAAAATATAATATTTTATAAATATTAACTATAATATTATTAAATATTGAAATTATTTGTTTTGAAATTTTCTTCATCGGTTTTTATCAAATAAATACCTATTTTTTTACCTATTAAATACAATAACATCCATGCCAAGATTTCTAAAATTATTATGTGCTCTTATAGAGAAATAAATAAATAACAATTTAATATTTACCTGAAAAGGACATCTGTTTTGTTTACAACCGTTGTTTACTAACAGATCTGTACACAGATCTGTAGTTACCTGTCTTATAAGTTGTTTCAAAAGTTAGAGTATAAAAGCTGGACACATATTACATTCCAACATCATTCGCTACAAATCATTCAACTGAACACTACATATTCGTATTCTTACATTTTTTAAGTGAATTATTAACTTCTTCCTTTAAAATGAGTCCAATTGGAAATCAACGAACATTTTTGAAATATCGTCTCAGCATTTACGGCTTATTCATCATTTTCGTCGAATTCTTTCAATATGTATTAACTAATATAAAAACTAAACTGAAGGAAGCTGAACTGGAAACTACAGTTAATAACATTACAGTAAAAGATACTCCGAAGGAAATTACAACAACACAAACAGATTTACCTGAAAAAATTGATCCACTAAAAGAAACTCCAACAACCAGCTCAAGATGTCAAATAAGATCGGCTGATAAAAAAGAAATTTCAATTGTTTCGAAAATACCAACACCAACTTTAAGGAACAAAACCACAATATCAACTTTAAAACAAATATTGCCAATTACAAGGCCAATTATCAAAATACATACTATTAAAGGTGAACCCAATATTGCGTCAAGAGTGCATATTGCGGATCCCTCAACAAACAACTCAAAAGCTGTTCTACATTTTAATACACCACCAATTTCGAGGTCTACTTTATTTAGACCTGACACCCCTAGATATCAATCTTCATATGAAACTACTGAAGTACCAATCGATTTAACAACAGCAAAAACTTATCCTAAAGATGAACCAACAACTACAACTACAACTTCGAACAAGAATCTTCAGATCAAAGAATCAAAAACTAAAGTTTTAAAATCAATTTTGAAGACTCAATACAAAAAATCATCAGCCACATCTAAACTTTCTACTGAAACTAAACCGAGGCCTACACGTAGAGTGCATTTTGCCGACTCTGTAACAGATAAATCGGAAGCTACTCTAAATCGTTATACCTCATCAATTTCAAGAACTAGATCATATAGACGGAATAACCGCAGGCATGAATTGAATAAATCAAAAGTCAAACCGATCGATTTGACAACAGCACAATGTGTTTCAAAAAAAGAAGAAATAACTGAGACTATCGATAATGTGAAATCGTTACAGATGCCATCCCAGAAAGTCAATCACTCACTTACTTCTCATTTTACTACAAAATTCTCTGGAACTCTTTTAAATTTGGGTGCCAATGGAGTTCAGAAATCAAGTTTGAATCTTAAAAGGGTTAATTCTTCGTCACCGTTGCTACATTGTTTGGTACAAGGAAAACGAGTTAATGACTCTAACAGCAACCGTAAGGAGCGCAAACAATTGTACTATTGAAAAGGAAACTTATTAAATGACAAATATTTGAATCAAAAGTAATTACCATAGACTATATGTAAAATTAAATTTGTATTAAATGTTATATTTTGAAATTATATAATAATTCTATTGTAAAATTGTAAATTCTACTTTCAACAAAATTTTTTATAAATAAAAATTATAATTATAGTAAAAGTATAAATATTTTTGTTTTTCCATTTTTTCACATCATAAGCTAGCAAATCTGTAAAAATTTTTTATTTTTTTATAATTTTTTATCTTCATATTTAATTTATTAAATACCGGCATGTCATTTCAAATAATAATTAAGGAACCGATTATTATTATTTATTCTTGAAATAATATTAAATATTGTTTTCAAAAAACTGGCGTAAACAAATATGTTTACGCCATCGTTTACAAAATTATAATATTATGTTAGTATCAAACCTACTAAATGGATAATGATAATAAAAATTGTGTTTTTACACATACTTTATGTTAGGATATACATAACATATATAATTCCACTATGTTTTCAGCCAAAGCATAGTGAATTTCAAATATTGAAGACATTTTGATTTTTTAAACATCTTATCTTATTCAATCTACAGCTTAAATACAAAATCTTCTTAAAAACAAAACGTTACATTCGCCTTGAATAAAGTTCTTCATATTAACTTTTATTCAGTATTTTAATTAATAATGTGAAACTAAAAATTAAAAAATATCTCAGCGGAATTTGGCGTTTAGTTTCATGCAGTCATGCGCAAGCCATCGTATAAAAATAATAAAAATATTCAATATGCTCAATATAGATTTCATTCAATTTAAACTGTATTAAAGTTTTTATTAAAATCTTTCTAAATCAATATTTAAGCGTTATATTCATGAAAGCATTTAGAAATTTTTAGTTCTATAAACATCTCTCATTTGGCTGAATTTTTTATAAGCGTCCTTCCTTAATAATATAAAATATATTTAAAATATATTAAATAATCACGTTTCCGGCAAATTACTTTGAAATTTTTTTTTAAGAATATCGAATATCGCTATTGACCTTTAAAATTATAATATCTCAGCCTCTTTAAAAGATACAGATTTAAAATGCAGATATGCAGATATAAAATAAATTTATATTTATGAATTTGAATAAGCTTCTTTGCTTATAAAATAATTTTTAATGTTATAATATAAAATATAATATTTTATAAATATTAACTAATATTATTAAATATTGAAATTATTTGTTTTGAAATTTTCTTCATCGTTTCTTATCAAATAAATACCTACTTTTTTACCTATTAAATACAATAACATCCATGCCAAGATTTTTAAAATCATTATGTGCTCTTATAGAGAAATAAATAAATAACAATTTAATATTTACCTGAAAAGGACATCTGTTTTGTTTACAACCGTTGTTTACTAACAGATCTGTAGTTACCTGTCTTATAAGTTGTTTCAAAAGTTAGAGTATAAAAGCTGGACACATATTACATTCCAACATCATTCGCTACAAATCATTCAACTGAACACTACATATTCGTATTCTTACATTTTTTAACTGAATTATTAACTTCTTCCTTTAAAATGAGTCCAATTGGAAATCAACGAACATTTTTGAAATATCGTCTCAGCATTTACGGCTTATTCATCATTTTCGTCGAATTCTTTCAATATGTATTAACTAATATAAAAACTAAACTGAAGGAAGCTGAACTGAAAACTACAGTTAATAACATTACAGTAAAAGATACTCCGAAGGAAATTACAACAACACAAACAGATTTACCTGAAAAAATTGATCCACTAAAAGAAACTCCAACAACCAGCTCAAGATGTCAAATAAGATCGGCTGATAAAAAAGAAATTTCAATTGTTTCGAAAATACCAACACCAACTTTAAGGAACAAAACCACAATATCAACTTTAAAACAAATATTGCCAATTACAAGGCCAATTATCAAAATACATACTATTAAAGGTGAACCCAATATTGCGTCAAGAGTGCATATTGCGGATCCCTCAACAAACAACTCAAAACCTGTTCTACATTTTAATACACCACCAATTTCGAGGTCTACTATATTTAGACCTGACACCCCTAGATATCAATCTTCATATGAAACTACTGAAGTACCAATCGATTTAACAACAGCAAAAACTTATCCTAAAGATGAACCAACAACTACAACTACAACTTCGAACAAGAATCTTCAAATCAAAGAATCAAAAACTAAAGTTTTAAAATCAATTTTGAAGACTCAATACAAAGAATCATCAGCCACATCTAAACTTTCTACTGAAACTAAACCGAGGCCTACACGTAGAGTGCATTTTGCCGACTCTGTAACAGATAAATCGGAAGCTACTCTAAATCGTTATACCTCATCAATTTCAAGAACTAGATCATATAGACGGAATAACCGCAGGCATGAATTGAATAAATCAAAAGTCAAACCGATCGATTTGACAACAGCACAATATGTTTCAAAAAAAGAAGAAATAACTGAGACTATCGATAATGTGAAATCGTTACAGATGCCATCCCAGAAAGTCAATCACTCACTTACTTCTCATTTTACTACAAAATTCTCTGGAACTCTTTTAAATTTGGGTGCCAATGGAGTTCAGAAATCAAGTTTGAATCTTAAAAGGGTTAATTCTTCGTCACCGTTGCTACATTGTTTGGTACAAGGAAAACGAGTTAATGACTCTAACAGCAACCGTAAGGAGCGCAAACAATTGTACTATTGAAAAGGAAACTTATTAAATGACAAATATTTGAATCAAAAGTAATTACCATAGACTATATGTAAAATTAAATTTGTATTAAATGTTATATTTTGAAATTATATAATAATTCTATTGTAAAATTGTAAATTCTACTTTCAACAAAATTTTTTATAAATAAAAATTATAATTATAGTAAAAGTATAAATATTTTTGTTTTTCCATTTTTTCACATCATAAGCTAGCAAATCTGTAAAAATTTTTTATATTTACTTTATATTCATATTTAATTTATTAAATACCGGCATGTCATTTCAAATAATAACTAAGGAACCGATTATTATTATTTATTCTTGAAATAATATTAAATATTGTTTTCAAAAAACTGGCGTAAACAAATATGTTTACGCCATCGTTTACAAAATTATAATATTATGTTAGTATCAAACCTACTAAATGGATAATGATAATAAAAATTGTGTTTTTACACATACTTTATGTTAGGATATACATAACATATATAATTCCACTATGTTTTCAGCCAAAGCATAGTGAATTTCAAATATTGAAGACATTTTGATTTTTTAAACATCTTATCTTATCCAATCTACAGCTTAAATACAAAATCTTCTTAAAAACAAAACGTTACATTCGCCTTGAATAAAGTTCTTCATATTAACTTTTATTCAGTATTTTAATTAATAATGTGAAACTAAAAATTAAAAAATATCTCAGCGGAATTTGGCGTTTAGTTTCATGCAGTCATGCGCAAGCCATCGTATAAAAATAATAAAAATATTCAATATACTCAATATAGATTTCATTCAATTTAAACTGTATTAAAGTTTTTATTAAAATCTTTCTAAATCAATATTTAAGCGTTATATTCATGAAAGCATTAAGAAATTTTTAGTTCTATAAACATCTCTCATTTGGCTGAATTTTTTATAAGCGTCCTTCCTTAATAATATAAAATATATTTAAAATATATTAAATAATCACGTTTCCGGCAAATTACTTTGAAATTTTTTTTTAAGAATATCGAATATCGATATTGACCTTTAAAATTATCATATCTCAGCCTCTTTAAAAGATACAGATTTAAAATGCAAATATGCAGATATAAAATAAATTTATATTTATGAATTTAAATAAGCTTCTTTGCTTATAAAATAATTTTTAATATTATAATATAAAATATAATATTTTATAAATATTAACTAATATTATTAAATATTGAAATTATTTGTTTTGAAATTTTCTTCATCGTTTCTTATCAAATAAATACCTACTTTTTTACCTATTAAATACAATAACATCCATGCCAAGATTTCTAAAATCATTATGTGCTCTTATAGAGAAATAAATAAATAACAATTTAATATTTACCTGAAAAGGACATCTGTTTTGTTTACAACCGTTGTTTACTAACAGATCTGTACACAGATCTGTAGTTACCTGTCTTATAAGTTATTTCAAAAGTTAGAGTATAAAAGCTGGACACATATTACATTCCAACATCATTCGCTACAAATCATTCAACTGAACACTACATATTCGTATTCTTACATTTTTTAAGTGAATTATTAACTTCTTCCTTTAAAATGAGTCCAATTGGAAATCAACGAACATTTTTGAAATATCGTCTCAGCATTTACGGCTTATTCATCATTTTCGTCGAATTCTTTCAATATGTATTAACTAATATAAAAACTAAACTGAAGGAAGCTGAACTGAAAACTACAGTTAATAACATGACAGTAAAAGATACTCCGAAGGAAATCACAACAACACAAACAGATTTACCTGAAAAAATTGATCCACTAAAAGAAACTCCAACAACCAGCTCAAGATGTCAAATAAGATCGGCTGACAAAAAAGAAATTTCAATTGTTTCGAAAATACCAACACCAACTTTAAGGAACAAAACCACAATATCAACTTTAAAACAAATATTGCCAATTACAAGGCCAATTATCAAAATACATACTATTAAAGGTGAACCCAATATTGCGTCAAGAGTGCATATTGCGGATCCCTCAACAAACAACTCAAAACCTGTTCTACATTTTAATACACCACCAATTTCGAGGTCTACTATATTTAGACCTGACACCCCTAGATATCAATCTTCATATGAAACTACTGAAGTACCAATCGATTTAACAACAGCAAAAACTTATCCTAAAGATGAACCAACAACTACAACTACAACTTCGAACAAGAATCTTCAAATCAAAGAATCAAAAACTAAAGTTTTAAAATCAATTTTGAAGACTCAATACAAAGAATCATCAGCCACATCTAAACTTTCTACTGAAACTAAACCGAGGCCTACACGTAGAGTGCATTTTGCCGACTCTGTAACAGATAAATCGGAAGCTACTCTAAATCGTTATACCTCATCAATTTCAAGAACTAGATCATATAGACGGAATAACCGCAGGCATGAATTGAATAGATCAAAAGTCAAACCGATCGATTTGACAACAGCACAATATGTTTCGAAAAAAGAAGAAATAACTGAGACTATCGATAATGTGAAATCGTTACAGATGCCATCCCAGAAAGTCAATCACTCACTTACTTCTCATTTTACTACAAAATTCTCTGGAACTCTTTTAAATTTGGGTGCCAATGGAGTTCAGAAATCAAGTTTGAATCTTAAAAGGGTTAATTCTTCGTCACCGTTGCTACATTGTTTGGTACAAGGAAAACGAGTTAATGACTCTAACAGCAACCGTAAGGAGCGCAAACAATTGTACTATTGAAAAGGAAACTTATTAAATGACAAATATTTGAATCAAAAGTAATTACCATAGACTATATGTAAAATTAAATTTGTATTAAATGTTATATTTTGAAATTATATAATAATTCTATTGTAAAATTGTAAATTCTACTTTCAACAAAATTTTTTATAAATAAAAATTATAATTATAGTAAAAGTATAAATATTTTTGTTTTTCCATTTTTTCACATCATAAGCTAGCAAATCTGTAAAAATTTTTTATATTTACTTTATCTTCATATTTAATTTATTAAATACCGGCATGTCATTTCAAATAATAATTAAGGAACCGATTATTATTATTTATTATTGAAATAATATTAAATATTGTTTGCAAAAAACTACAAATATGTTTACGCCATCGTTTACAAAATTATAATATTATGTTAGTATCAAACCTACTTAAAATGGATTATGATAATAAAAATTGTGTTTATACACATACTTTATGTTAGGATATACATAACATATATAATTCCACTATGTTTTCAGCCAAAGCATAGTGAATTTCAAATATTGAAGACATTTTGATTTTTTAAACATCTTATCTTATTCAATCTACAGCTTAAATACAAAATCTTCTTAAAAACAAAACGTTACATTCGCCTTGAATAAAGTTCTTCATATTAACTTTTATTTAGTTAATATTTTATAATGTGAAACTAAAAATTAAAAAATATCTCAGCGGAATTTGGCGTTTAGTTTCATGCAGTCATGCGCAAGCCATCGTATAAAAATAATAAAAATATTCAATATACTCAATATAGATTTCATTCAATTTAAACTGTATTAAAGTTTTTATTAAAATCTTTCTAAATCAATATTTAAGCGTTATATTCATGAAAGCATTTAGAAATTTTTAGTTCTATAAACATCTCTCATTTGGCTGAATTTTTTATAAGCGTCCTTCCTTAATAATATAAAATATATTTAAAATATATTAAATAATCACGTTTCCGGCAAATTACTTTGAAATTTTTTTTTAAGAATATCGAATATCCATATTGACCTTTAAAATTATCATATCTCAGCCTCTTTAAAAGATAACACTGACTCAAAAGATACAGACTTAGGTTGTAGAGTTAAATTAATTTTTCGTAAGTAATATATAATTAATAGTTATATTAGTTACTAATATGAATTATTAATATAAAAAAATTTTTAAATGTTTATCAAAAATTTGTTTCATTTTTTATTTTAGATTTAGATTATTCATAAAATTATATTTTATTAAAATAAAAGTAGCTTTTCAAAAATCTGTTTCGCTTGTAAAGGAATGAACTATAAAAGAAATGGTTAAAATAATTTTATATCAAATCAATTTTGTGTATAAATTTATATATATAAATATATAAATATATAATAATTTAATATATATTGTTCCTTTAATTACTGTTAAATTTTAAATGGCAAGCATTTCCAGTTTAGCTTTTATTAAATTTAACTTTGCTTTCTTAGAAATTTTCCTTTAATGAATGAGAATTCTGCAAACTGAGAAGCTTATGCGGTTAAGCGTAGCTATAATTTTCAACATGTAAAATGGATATTGCGGTTTAACTTTTACTCAACTATTTTAAGTAACAACGTGTGCTTCTCGGAAGGCAAATAAATAAATAAAACCACAATGAATTTCTTAACTCAGTTGTTGCATCTTAACGCACTCCCCGATAACAAAATGAGTACAGAAACACAAACAAACTCACATCCTCACACACATACTCGCACATAAATACACATACTCTCTGCATGCATGTATATCGTTGATAGCTCACTGTACTCTGTTCCAATAGGAAAATTTACACAGAAGCACACGACACTGAGTAAAGGATGCTTTTTATTCGTAACGAAATCTGTTTGAAATTTGAATTTAGAGAGCTTTTTGCTTTGTTGTGTTATGCTGTGTTACTGTGCATTTACGATTATAAAAACAAGATACAAAAATGTGATAAATTTAAATTAGAAATGATAAAATACGAACAAAAATGTATGCACACATAAATACAAAATGACTGCACGCAGCATAATGCTACGCAAGGCAAGGTTGCAGAAAAAAATGTGACGTCAATGAAGCAAAAACGGAATAAGAATTTTTTTGGTATGCAATTTGCCTTTATATACACTTGTTATTGGTGTAGTGCTGTTGTTGTTTTCGTTGATATAGTTGGCGCAGTAGTTGTTATTGTACATTAGATTGCTTTGCTTTGTTGTTATTGTTGTTGTTGTTGATTCTGGTTCTCTTTCCTTAAAAAATATTTTCACATTTTATCGCACTTGTTGTTATTGTCGTTAAAGCTGCTGTTTCTGTTGCAATCGACGCTTGTCGCTGTCATTGTGGTTTTTCCTCCTTTTCAATTTATTTTTGTAAACTATTTTTTTTATTTTTATTTCATTTTGTTTTATTTTTTTTTATTTTCTATTTTTTTTTCCTTTTTCTATGGTTTACACATCGATTATAGTAAATCCTTTCTGAAATGCATTTACTTTTACTGCTGGATATTATGGCAGTATTAAAGCAAGAAAAATGAATCAATCAGACGCGTATCACGCCAAACATTACACATACAGAACAAAGCGCACAAATAAACTGTGCACATACACACATACTCTCGTAAAATAGAGAGATTGATTGATACCTCATTACGTAGGGTGTGCTATTACCAGCATAGCTAACAATATTTCTTTGTGTAAGTGCACTTTTTGTGCTCCATTTTAGCACTAACTATTGTATACAAGAATTGTTTTTATTTATTGCAGTTTTATTTTTATTATTTAATTAATTGCAGTCTTTATTTTAGTTTGTGATTACAGTCATATGATAAATAAAACCATATTCGTACATTTATATTTTTATGATATAGAAAATATAAATTTGTACTTTAATTTGGCTTTAATTATTTTTATTACATTTATGCATTAAACAACACAAAAAAACTTTTTATTTACATTTCCAAGTAATTAGTATGGCAAAATGAACTAAAAAAGCTATAACGACAAAAGAAAGGGTAAGATAAACGTCTTTTCGGACAAAAAAGAGGGAATCAGAATAAAATGAGCACAATGGTTATAAGCCCGGAGTTAATTCCAGCAAATATGTCCAAAGCATGCTAAATATTTGGAGGGATCACTTTTTGAAACTACTAAATGGCGAGTTTTCAGTCGTTAACGATGGAACAATCCTCGCACCTCCGTGCCATAGCAAAGTTGAAACAACTACAACGCTGCTCAAAAACAACAAAGCTGCAGGCGCCGATATTTTACCGGCTGAACTGTTCGATGCTGATGTCAAAGAGCTTTTTAAATACGTACGACAATTTATTCGCAAAATATGGTCGGATGAATGCAATATGCAGTTGGAATTTAAGTGTACTTTGCCGAATCCTTAAAAAAAAAGTGATCTTGTAAACTGCGCCAATTACAGCGGGATCAGTTTTTTATTTATCGCACATAATATACTCTCAAACATGCTATGGAAAACATTGAAGCCAATCAACCTTATTAGTGTTTTCTATTATTTTAAAGCCACTTTCAACACTACGACTAGAAACATTCTTCATGCCGCTGTCTGTACGTATCCCAGTATTCCTCTGCTGCTTGCGTATGCCGACAATATTGATTTGCTGGCCAAAACACCTTTACCGTCAGTGAGGCTTTTTCCTTTCTGTCAGCAAACAAATTTCCTGAGCATCTTAGGACCCAAGTTACTCTTAACAACAATAATTTCATAGTTTAAATGAATTTTTATATTTGAGAACCAGTGTAAACAGCAAAATGATGAAAGCCTGAAGATTCAACGAACAATCACTCTTACCAACATTTGTTACAAATATAAAAAAAATATGTGACAAATAAAAATCACGCTCTACAAGTCTCTTATCATGCCTTCCCTGCTGAAGCTTGGAGAATTGCCAGCGGTGATGAGGTGTTAGGAGCTCTCAACATAAAAATTTTTTGGAAGATCTATGATGTCTTATTTATTCTTATTCTTATTCATAACAAGTATTAGATGTACCAATTTAGATGTATTAGGATTAGATTTACAAATGAGTTACGTAAGTGTTACCGTAATATTTACATAATTAAGCGCATAAAAATTCAACGACATGCTGGTTAAGTAATGTTATGCGAAGGAAAGATACTGTTCCAGCTAGAAAAATGTTCGATGCTCCACCCGCTGATGGAAATTGCAGTAAAGTACGTTCACATCTTCGGTGAATGGACTAGGGGACCAACAATATAAAGGCACTCGGTACTGCCAATTGGCGATCGAAAGCCACTGATTTGGTTTTCTGGCTGACTGGTGGAAGCTACTAGACGCTGCTAATGACGACCAATGTCTGTAATAGTCAACTAAGGAAAATAATTAAGAAGGTTAAAACTATTTGCGAAATAAGTACATCTTTAAACGACTTTTTTCTCACAACATTCAATGCTTAAGGAAGTAATGTATTCAGCCCTGAAATGTCATCTTTCCGATAATATTTTCTAATGGCATAGCGTAACGTTACATATGAGTGTGTGATCTAAACTATGAAATACTTTTTCAAATTCTGTGGATATCGCGTTTACAGGAAAGAACAATTTAAATTATTTTTAAACTATAAGTTGAAGCTTTTTTCAATAATTACTAAATTTAATTAATAAATTTAAATCTGGTAGTTGCAAAATCGAATTAATATTTAAAATTTATATTGATTTTGAAATATCTTACGACGAAAACGTAATAGTGATGTTAACTAACAAAGACGATAGTACTTTCATCAAATAACAAAGTTATTAAATTTCTATTGCCGTTTGTCAAAGAAGTATGGAAAGTACCAAACTTTGTTATTAATCCTACAGTTAAATTCAGAAAATATGAAATTGCCTGGAGCACACTTATAATAAACAAAATGTACTACAAGTACAAAATATTGCTTTTAAGTTTGCATATAACAGAGATGCATCACAAACCATTCTCAGAATTTTTGGCCTCTTTTGAACTGATAATGAACTGAACTAAACAAATCAAAATGCAGTAAAGAAAGTAAAAAGCTGCTATACATTTTTTAACGAAGTTCCGTGAAATTTGAATATTCAACTACAACCTTTATGAAGAGTCATTTTGCAGACGTGATCTCTGATAGAAATTTAATAGCTATTATATAGTTTCTAATAAAAGATTTTAAGTAGCTTTTTGAAACGTTCTGGGCTTACTTTTAATTAAAAACAAATATGTATTACTGAAAAAATCTGTTGTTCTTACTAATTTGAAACTGTTCATAGATATATGGTATATAGTGACAAAGATGGTTGAAGATCTTCGTCTTCAAACATCTTGTTGCGTATGTGTATCGTATTTTTAAAAGTTACATATATGCACTAGTATTTCCAATTATCGTCACACTAAAGAAACACGAATATACTTGAATAGATCCAAAAGTTTAAATAATCAGAAATGTTCAATAAACATTTTAATGTTATAATTTGAAACAACATTTTAAAACATTTTCATCAAAAAGTACAGAGAAGATTTAAATTGAGAAACAGTTTTCGTATAGGCAAAGTATAAGTTTGTGCTTTCGCAATTGGGCGAACCAATTCATGTGGCCAATTTGTAAGACTAAGAACCAAATCGTTATAGACGAGTTATAACCAACTAAACCCTGAGGTTTTTAGTATTTATATACGGCATCACAATGGGCCAATAGGCCTAAGTGGATCCACTAGGGATCACCGGTATAACCTAACCTAACCTAACCAACTAAGTACTCATAAGTCATCCTAAATTACAAGAAGATACAGTATTATAAGATATTTTGTGATTAATTAATAATAGATATAAGTTATTCTGGGACAAAAGTCTTTCAAAAAAATTTCATTAATTGCAAATTGTGGTAGAAAGCTGTTTTGTTGTATTTCTCTTGAAAGACCAAATAACCAGTCTGACAAAAGATCGCAGCCAGAATAGAAAGATTTTTTTAAAAACGATCTTTCGCAATATTTTTGAGTGTGGTGAGCTGTAGAGAGAGGTTATATTTCACATATTATAACAAAGTCCAAATACAATATGTATTACAATATAAAAACGAGCCATAATATGAATAATTTTGTGTAAATTAGTTCTTACAATCCAATCCTCCTTACCAACGCATACTATAAGAAATAGTTAGCACACATTGACACACTACAATTGGAACGAATGATAAAAATAAGTGATATGATATGATATGATAATATATAGTGATATAAATTATAACAAAAATGGTACAATGAATCATATCATATGAATGCAAATCTTTTTTTAGAACACATATAAATAGTAAATGAGGTATAT
>NC_051846.1:234419594-234426934 GCF_002237135.1 Teleopsis dalmanni | reverse complement strand
AAAGTGACACGAGCTGGTAGAGTAGTGCGTTTCCCAGCAAGGTTAGCGGAATTTCGGGATTAAGAGTGGTGTTGTCGACTTAGTTGTGGTGTCGCGTTGTTGCTAGTACTCCATCGCTAGGAGGGGGTACTGTGGCGACCCAGTTGGCTGTGCATTTATTGAATTTAAAAAGTAAAATTCAATTTCAAATATTTTTAAGTTTTTTGTTTTTGATTGAGGAGAACGTTCCGATTTTTCTCTCTGTAAAAAGTTGAATAAAAGTTTATTAACATTGAAAATTTTTAGAGTTTTATTAATTAGCAAGGTGAACAGATCATTGCTAAAGATCCTTTTAAGTAAAATTCGTGTATCTTCTTATTAGTAAAGCACTAGACGTGTAATGATTGATATTGTTCCTTATTTGATTGTGATCCATTTACTTTTTACTTTGCCATTCTACGCATTTCTTTAGTTTGTTCCGTCATAGAGATTTCAGCATGTTCAGCTTTATTAAGCAAAGAATCCAGCTTATCTAAATGTGATGTCATTTTCTTTTGTATATCCATTTTAGCATTACGTATCTTTTCAGTTGGAATTACAGGCTGTATATCAGCATTACTGTTATTCTGTGCCATTTCGTCTAAATTGTTTAAGGCCGTATTAATATCAGTGGAATCCCTCAAACCTTCACCACTTGCCGTAGTGTTGCGTCGACTGGCTGTATTCGAAGTACTTGGCGTAGCATCACTAGCCACGTCCACAGAGCCACCTCTGCTAAATATATTCGACAAACTGCCACAAGCACTTTGCTTAAATCGATTAATTTTTTGCTGTGTGGATGATAGAATACTATTGAGTTCATCTAATTTACCACCTGTATTTTTCAAGCCTTCCTCTTGCTGTGTCAAAAGCTGTAGAGTGTATTCATTGATGTAAGTAAAAAAATAAATAGCCTATTAAAATATTTGCTTACTTCTGCCTCAGCAGCATCCTGTTCCTCTTGTTCTTGTTTGAGGCGTTCAGTACGCTGTTTTTCGAATTCTTCTTGATTTGGTTTATCAATACCTAGCAATTCAGCTCTCATGCATTCATATTCATAAGTGCCTTCCGCCATTTCTATAAGCGTTTATTAACTCAAATGTTTAAATAAAAATATATTAACGTTATTTTTGTATTACTGATGACGTTTTAAATTTTTAAAATCGATTTTATTTTTCACAAACCCAATGCTAATTATGGATTTAACAGTAACATTGAAGGTTTTTAATGTCAAAACCCTGCAGGCGAGTCTCGAACAATTGAGCATGTGCAGTAGCACCTTTTTCAAATAATTGCTAATAAGCATTTAGTAATGCTTTAAATATTTAATTTGGAAAACAAATTATTTTATAATTAATACTATTAAAAATTTATTGTATAATTATTTCCTTTTTAATCCTACAATATTCCAATTAAAGAGCAATGCGAAACTCTGTTTGTATCCTACTTTCAGGGCGCTTTTATTGATCATCGCTGCGCTCATAAATTTGTATATAGGACTCCGTTAGAGTTATCATTTGTGGCAAAATTTCAGTTACGTGTAGGTCCTGCATTTCATACCATTTGCTATTAGCTTTGTGTAATATATGTGCTCTATAAGTGCCTTTTTTAGGTTCACCATCGTGTACTATATTCGCAACCAAATTATATTTTGTATCCTTGATTTGGTCACGATTTGGCATCGAAAGTATGTCGCCGAAGTCCACATTCCTGTTAAAAAATCAAAAATTATTTAAAATATACAAAATTATCTTCACAAGTCACACTTACTTAATTGGAAAATTGACTATAGTTGGGTTCTTTTCCAAAAAGAATGTATTTTTCGTAAAACGTTTTATATATAAAATTATATACTGTGGCAAACGTGTTATTTCAAAACGTTTCAGAAAATTATCCTTATATGTTTTGTACTCCTTCTCTGTTTGACCATTGAATTTTGCCAATAATTGATATAAATTTACTTGGGGTATAATATTCTCCCTAAATTCATCTGTGAATAATGGTGGTGGCGGTAGGTCACACGTTAAATATAAAAAATTGGATTCCTCGCATTTTACTTGATACTCTTCAGTAGCTAGAAGTAGCGCCTTTTGTGTGTCGTCTAAATCCACTGGAGGTATTTTTCTAGTGTAGATTTTCATTTCCCCTAAGAATATTTTATATATAATAGACGAATCAGGTTTTTTGTTACCTTTCATTGCACGATGCAGCGTATGTAGAAACCAGGAAAGGAAGTCTATTGGATCACCTTGTTCAGTGATTTGGAAACGTTTATTAGACCATAAAACCACAGCCTGCAACATTTCATGTGGTGATACATGTGCTTTAAAATTACGTGGATTCCATATTTTACGCATTAACTCACCGAAACGTTGAACCAAATTAAACATAGAATCACCAGGTGGGCGTTTAATGCGGGCGTAACTTTGTTCTCGCAGAAAGTAGTTCCGTAAGGGTCCCACATGTGAAAGTGCATGTAGAACTACATTACAGTAATCATTTGCCTTAATATTATTTAAACCTACTACACCGGGCAAATATAATGTACCGTCAATTGTACGCGAATATTTCGGTTCTGACCGATCTAGATTTCGTATATCCTGTGTGACGAATGTAGGATTTAAGACATATTTGATATCGTCCAAGGACGAATCAATTATCTCATAGTTATCTGGCAGACAGTAAAAACGTAATGTTTGTAAATTAAGAAACACATGATGCGCTTCTGACACAGAATGCGTATAAGCATGTGTATTTGTGCCGCGACCCTGGAAATATTTACCACAAACAAGGCAGGCATAAACGTTAATACGTGTTAGAGAAATTGAACAAAGTTTTTCGAAATCAAAGTCCAGTAAAGGACGATTAATCGTGTCTAAATATGGACAGACGCGATATTTTGGATTAAATGCTGAAGGTGTTTCTAATTCTAAAATAAGTTTATTAAATTAAATAAATACTTTAAAACAATATATACATTATTCAGTTACAAACCATCATCTGAACTTCGTTCCAAACCATTTTCAGTTTTGGTCTTTTTGGGCACAGATCCGCCTGATGCTGTAAAGTTTGGTAAATGTTGTATAAATTATTAAGTTGCAGTACAGAATAGTGGTATATTTACCAATTCTTAATGACATTTTAAAAATTTGGAGCCGGTAAAATAATTGAGAAGTACAACACGCAGCAAACAATAGAAAACAAGATTTTACACAAATCGTCAAATTGTCATCTTCATAATTATAAATCAGTGTTGTAAAATGATAAATTATATCAAATCGGCTTTGACAGCAATAACTAGTGATGCTACAAATTATTTTGATTACTTTAATAGGAATGAATTGTGACAAGCGCAATTGTTGCATGTATAGCAACCAAAATGAATCTGCATCTGAGATATAATTACAATTTTCAGCTTGTGATTTTAAAAAAATTAACATTTGCAAAGTGATTAACAATGTTTAAACAGTCACTTTAAAGAATTTTAAATTTTTCAAATTTCATTCACTTAAACATGTTAATGCATTTTACGATTTGGAGTAAAATAGCCAAGGCTGAGGAGTAAAATTAAAAGAGTAAAAGAAAGAATCTTACATAAATATATATCGCAATGTTGAGAATGCTTATTCATCATTACTTGAAGCAGGTTAAGAGATAGTGGGTTAATATTTGGGAAGGAGACTATGTTATTAACTGAAGTATCCAAATACTTGGTATTAAATTATTTTGCTTTCTATTTCTTTAGTTTTTTTAAAGACATTAAGAAGTATATATATCATATATATCATATTTTTCTGCTGAATAAGTTTCTATGGAGGGCGGAGCATTTATTTTTAACGCTAAGACTGTTCTATTTTCTATGGTTCAACTAATCTTGACATAAAATATGATTTCAGTTGATAGTTTTGTGTGCATATAATGTGCATTTGCTTTTACTCTCAGCACTTACAAATAAAATGAAAGAGAAATAAGAATAGTGCATATGATATATATATATATATATAAATCAAAAATATATTGTTACATATATAGCACTTATATGAAACCAAAGAAGACATCTTTCCAAAGAGCAATAGATGTGGAAAAATCAGATTATACTTACCCCAAATTAATTACATTACTACATCCATTAAAAATAACAAATTAAAATGAACACAAAAGGGAATGTAGATTTTTACATAATTTAGTAAAAAAATCACATGCTATAATTTTAAACTGTTCTTCGCAAAAGCCTAAAAACAATTTACGAAAGTATTTTTATCCAATATTTATTTATTATATGACATTTGTATTAGGTATGTATATATGTATATTGTTTTTGTTATAATTTTCAATTAACAAACAACCAAATTAATAATATAAGATTTTAAAATAGATTTTAATAATTGAATTACATAACTAACATATATATTATAATATAATTTTAATAAATTTATTTTAATAAATTTTGCATTTGTTCAAAATTTCAAAAGTCAATTTACTTCAAAAGGCACATTTAAAGATTGTATATTATATTAAATATTTTTTACTGCTGAAAATATAATATATATAAAATATATAATTTCATAAATGAATCAAACAATAACAATTAGATTGCTTTTAATTGTAAAATATTTTTCAGATTCTATATTACAGTTTAAAACATTTAAGTGATTAGTATTATATTTTATAAACTTATTGTATAATAAAGGTTTTCCATTTAAATTCTGCACCTATATTCAATAGGGATTAACAGCAGCCAAACCCACTCGACCGCCTGAACGAGCGAAAACAGGTTCTGCATAACTGTGACGATAACCTTTATTAAGATTAGAAAGATTTTTACCATTTGAAATAGGCGCTCCATTGCTTGGCGGCGAAGATGGATATTTTTCGGAATGTGGGTGTGCTAAACGTTGTTTTTCATTTGAACGAACAGTATAATCTGAACGATGATCAGAACGAGCATCTGGAGAGTAATCGCGTTTGACATGCTCCCTAATATATTCGCGTGATGAGTCCCTTTTGTGTTCTCGTATTGGTGCAGCATCTCGTGGCGTACTGCGTTGTTCGTAACGATGTTCACGATATGGTTCTCTTGGATATTCACGTATGTCTTTTGGGTCAGAACGCTTGCTAGAAGGTTCTCGCTGTCGATTATCGCGACCATAATCTCTATGATCTCGTGTATCACGTTCACGTTCTCTTATGTGTTCTCTAGAATTTTCGCGTGCAAAATCTGTTCGATCACGAGATTTACTACTTTGATGTTCCCATTGACTACGTGATCTACTAACCGGTGCTGGTGGTGCATCATCTAAATATTCATCATCACTCCAATTGTCATAAGTACGTATTTTATCAGACCGTTCTCTTGAACCATGTCGACGTGATTTGTATTCTGAACCGTCATTTTCATCTGCTAAATCATATCTGCTCCCATTACGTTCCATTGCGCGAAACTTATCTTTTGCATCCTTAAATCGTTCTTTTGGTGAAACATTACTGCTTGCAGATGCTGCATACTCTGACCTTCCTCTATTATATTCTATCTTGTCATCATCGTTCTTTGGATATGACTTGCTACGTTGGCTTACTTTTGTGTGTGCTTCTTCTTTAGTTGAAGGGACAGATTCAGAAACTCCTTCGAATGATTTATAACGCATAGCGGAGGATTTCATCATTTTTTCCATGCTTTGTATGTAAGGTATGCTTTCTGGTTCGCGATAGGGATTGCGTTCGTTACTGCGTGAGAAATGCTCTCGTTCACGTTCACGATCTCGTTCTCGATCGCGTCCGCGTTCATTATCTCGTTCACGTTCGCGCTCACGTTCTCTGTAGCGTTCTTTTTCGCGTGAGATATTTCGATGTTCAGGTTCAACCGGTGCACGTTCTGGTGAGTGAGTGGTGTGATGTACAGCAGCATATTTGTTATGTGTTGGTTGATCAAAAGGTAAATCAGCTGGATCAACATATCGATGGCGACCACCATATCTTTGCACCTCCTCTGCGGCATACGATTTAGTTTGCTTTTTAGAATTGTATTCCAAAAATTTCTGCTTATCTGTTAGATTTTCCTTGCGATAACTAGATGGTGCATGTGGCGGTACTTGATCAATTGAAGGATCAGAATCATCGAAATCTTCAACTTCATTACTTTTATGTTTGGGTCGTTGCTCTAAAGACAATTTTTTATTCAGCAAGCGATTAATTTCGTTATATTTATCAGTATCATGCAACTTAGCATGTTCCCTTGGGGCTGCGTCGTGACGGCGATTATGTTCGGGCTTTTGTTCGGCTTGCATGACACGATTAAATTTTGCATCGTAATCAGCAGGACGCATGATGATGGGCTTAATTTCATCCTCCTTAGACCAAGAAGTAGATGAAGGAGTCTTTGAACGTTGTTCACGTTCATTAATTATTCGGTTTGAGACTATTTTGTCGCGATTGTTGTTATTACTGTTGTTGTTATTTGTAGTTGAACGAGGCACGTATGGTTTAGCTGGTAAATCGCGTAAATAACTATCCTCCGGAGGTTGTATAGCACTTTTACGATTCAGTAGTGGATGATGTGGTATAATTGGTATAGAACGTTCAACAGGTATTTGAGAAGGTTTCAAAGCAATAACAGAGTTATCTGCTTCATTTGACCAGTGTTCATCATCTGGAAAAACATTAAAATATTAAAATATAACATACATTTATGTAAATGAAATTGATGGCTTACCACTTGAGCTATTTAGTTCTTGACGCTCTGGGCTAGGTGCTAAATCAGAACCGATGCCAGATGAACCACGTGATGATACTTGTTTGCCATTTGTAGCTGCAGTTTGCGCTGTTGGAGAATTAACTGTCGGACCGCCCACAATCAATGCATTCCGACAACGACGCAATTCAATTGCTGTTAGATTCCCCTTAGAGCGATGTACGGTATCATAATCACGTGGGGGCAATAACAACGGAGGACCATTGCCATTTAATTTAGCACGCAGCTCGGCAGCTAATGAATCAAATAGTTCATTGGTCGGTTGTGGTAATGGTTTAACGATTGGTGGTGAGCGTGATATTGGTGAGCCGCTGCTATGTTCCTCGCTATATTCGGATTCACGTGTACTGTTGTCACTGCCAAGTGATGAACTAAAACGTTTAGGTGATGTTTCATGCCGACGCTGTTGTTGTGTTTGTTGCCGTTGTTGTTGGTGTTGTGACTGAAAGACTTGCTTCTGGCTGTGTTCGTTGTTGTTGTTAGAAGCGGTTAATTTATTGCTGGACAAAGGTAAAGGTGGCAGTATGCCCAATCTGAAAGTATTGAAATTCATTAGAAAAGTGTAACTGTAATG
>NC_051846.1:234414885-234419494 GCF_002237135.1 Teleopsis dalmanni | reverse complement strand
CCAGTAGAAAAAGTGGTCTTCGAAGACATTGTCTTCAAGACGGTCTTTGATACCGCGTCCGCATTTTCAAGCAAATTTGTAAAACAATTGCTCAAAACATGAATGTAAATACTCTTTCTTTGCTTTCTCTCTCATTTTTAGTGTTCATAGCAACGTATTTGAATTTTGCCTCAGATGACGCTATGTTTTATAAATGAATTGACGCAATAATTTTGAAGTGTAGTGAAATAAATATTAAAAAAATCAAAATAAATAAAGAAACAAAATCATTAAACTACGAAATATTAAAAAAAAAGAAATTAAATCAAAACAAATTAAATAGTGACTTAGTTCCTGGAAAATATATTGATATTAATATTGAAGACAATAATTCCAGTGAAAGTTGTTTAAGAAACGAAACAAATGATGTTGAAAATAAAAAAACCAAAAACACTTATGAAAAATTAGCTGTTATATTTAAAAAACACAGGATTAACAGGCGTTGTGGTAATGATATTTTAGAACTCTTAAGATCAGAAGGTTTAATTGTACCAAAATCCTCTTCAACGCTTTTGAAAACATAAAACTTCAACAATTGATGATAGCGAAATGCTATAAATTATTTTATATTAGTTTTAGTTAATTTTAGATATGCTAAGTTATATTAAGTTAATTATTTAAATTAATTTTCATTATGTTTTCTAGTTTTTACTAGTTTATTTTTAATATCTTAATAAAATTTATAATAATTTATAATAAAATTTATAATTTACTTTTAAAACTTTTAATTTTGAATGTAATTTAAGAAATTATTATATAAAATAAATAAAAGTACAAAATACAACAATTTCTTTCTACTTATTTAAAGAGAAAATTTAAATTCATTTAAAATTTAAAGAGCGCAATAAAAGAGTAGAAATAAAAAAAGGGTGAAAAAATTAAATGAGCACTGCACTAAGAGCGCACAACTTTCTGTCGAATGCGTCCGTTATGCAAGACATGGTCTTCGAGACGGTCTTCGAGACATGTACGCAAAAATTCATTGAAGACATTTGGCTAATTTGTATGAAAGTGTCTTCGAAGACCGTCATACATTTGGATCGATCAGTCTTCATGTATGTATCCATGTCTTGAAGACGTCTTCGATGACGGATCGATCCGTTTTCTACTGGGTTAATCCATGAAAAAAAACTCCAATACTACCAAAAATATGAAACACAGTTCTCCTTAATGCATTTCCAAAATTCAAGGTCATGCTTGCTGCGCTTCTGCATATATTTGAATACCCATGCGCATGCACAAGAGCTGCAAACAAACGAAAACACAGAAGCAAAATAACAAAATTCTAACCGAAATTTAACCTTCAACTTGCCCAAAATTGCCGAAATGGAGTTGGGGAGATTAACAACAAAATAAAATGAAAATTAAATGAAATGAATAAAAGCAAATGAAAAGAAAATAACACATTCACTTGTAAGTGCTAAGTGTGCGACAAAAAGTCAAAAAGCAAGCCACAAAACTTATAAGCAAAAAACAGCAAAGCACAATACTACAAATATCAAAAAAAAAAAAAAAAATTGTGTTGCTGTAAAATGCCGGTATTAGAACAATACACAAACATGCACACAGTCGAATTCATTGGGTTGGCGGTGAGAAATAAAGTTATTTTAGTTTGTTTATTGTGCAGTGGCTACAAAAACAAATCACGCTTTTAACCCACTCACACAGTGTGCATTAGTGTTCGTAGAATTAAAAACGTGCTCTTTTTTTTCTCCATGTAAACAAGCAACACTGTTACTCTTTTTTAGTGAATAATGAGAAATTTCAAATTGTTTGTTGGAGCAAAACTTTAGTGTATTTATATTAAAGTACTATGTGTTGGTAAATATGTTATTTATTTGTATGAAAAATATGTGAAAATAGAGACAACAAAAACACGCCGTTTTTGTTTTTAGTTGTGCTTTATTTCACTTTCTGTTTCATTCCTTTGTTTCGTATTTAAAACAATTTACTAATAAACTCTTTTGCTTATGTGCATGTGTGAGTCTATAAACACAGTGTGTTGGCATTTAGCCGCAATGCAACCCCCATTTTTCAGTTCTTTATGACAACTTAAATACTTAAAATATTTTAGCTTTTGTTATTATACTTCTTATTTCTATTTGATTTTTTTTTTTAACTTTATTTATTAATTGTTTTTTTTTTAACGTTTATTACTTTTTTTAATTATGTTATATTTTTCCATCTTGTCTTCTGATTTTTGAATATGTTTTAACTTAAAGTTTGCCAAAACAGCAGCAACAGCGGTAACATACGAACAAAAGCATAAATAATAACAAAAACAACAATACCGAACGCACCACTCACTTCGTCGGTTCGGCTTTTATTCCGAATATTTTCGTTTGTGTATGACACACACTGTTGTGTATGAAAAAATTTTAAGTAACTTTAGTTCTAATCGTGTTTTGGACTTGAACGTATGTGTTGGAGCGCTTTTAGCCATAGTGCGGCTTTTTTTTTAGTATTTTAAGTGTTGTCTTTTTCTTCATTATACTACCCCATATAATGCATATACATTTGTTTATGCGAAAGTTCTCTGCTTCCCCCACATACAAGCACACAACATTCTAACAAAATTGTCGTGACTTTGGAGTGTTAGAATAACAAAAACAACAACGTAGTGTGTTATTATTGTTGTTGGTGTTGTTGTTGCAAATTATAACGATAACGACGCAAAGTTTTGTTCGTGCTGTGTTCTATGTTTGCATTGTTGTTGTTGTTGTTGTTTACGCTGCTGCCATTTGCGTTTTGTCGATTTGTAGCCGAAGCGAGAACAAACGGGATGGACAAAACCGAACAACATTAGAACAGAAATCGCAATGTTGCTGTTAGCAAATTCAAAATTTGCTTAAACATTTATTTAAAGTGTTGGATTCGTCGCGAAAGCAACACTTGTGCGCCTGAAGAACGGTTGACGATTTTCAAAATAACTTCAAATCAAATAACTTTAAATAAAAATTATGAATTCAAATTACTTAAGACCAATATTTGCGTTTAGAAAAGAATTTTTACGTTTTACTAAAAATACAATTATGAAAATAAAGTGAAATTATTTTACTTTTTAAATTATATACAAGTTTTAACAAACAATTGATTAAGTTAAAAGTGAGTGCAGTGCAAACTTTTGAAATGTGAAAATAATTTAGTAGCCGTTATGGTAATTTTACAAAACAAATGTTTATTATTAATTTAATCCACTGAGAAGGATTAAACTTACGAGCTGAAAGCAAAATATAAAGAATTTATTGTTATAAAAAAAACATAAAAACAACGTTCTAAGTGCCTAAAAATTGTTAAGAAACATTATTGAAATTGTTTTAATAACAAATACTACTCGCCTTAAAGTTATATACTTAAAGTCATATACTTGGAAATTATTTAAATATAAACAACAAATAAATAAAATACATATTTGCTGTTAAATTTTATTAAAAGTTGCTTAAGTGTCTGGACGAGCACTATTAATAGTTTGGCTTATATAACATATGCAGATTTTGTTGTGTACATGTATTTATATATATACATATATATGTGTATATATATAAGACAATCATTCTTATATAACTCAAAAATTTTCGTTGCTTAAATAAATTTCTATTCATTACTTCAATTGCAACCAGAATTTGAATATTAATTGCGGCACACAATCAGCTGATTAGATTCATTTAAGGTGAGTTTATCACGCATGCAAATCAACACATAAAATATTAAAATGTGAAGCCTCACCACACACTCGTAGGCACGGAGAAGCCATTAGTTTAAAGTTCATATCTTTTTTTGTTTGAGGAGTAAAGTGCAGTGTGAATTCACCTCACCACCTCTGCGTACTTAAATTGTTTCAATGTCAATTTTTACTATTTCTTTTTTGTATTAAATTTGTATGTATTTAGAAAATATAAACGAGAATTCAAATATATGACTTATTTAATACAGTTTTAATAGAATCATTTAAAAATGATTAAGACAATACAATTTCACATAGATTCTGAAAAAATCGTCTATCCATAAATTAGATATGTCACATTTGCATAAATCTATTGTCAAAATTTTTCTATCACTCTTGATTTTATAAAAAAAAATTATTAATTATATATAACTTAATATTAAAGTCTCTATTTTTCTCACAGTCAAAAGTTACACATATATGCACTTATTTAGTATATTTTATTTATTTATTATATTTTATTTAATTATTATATCTTTTTTATATTTTATTTCCATAAATAAAATATTTATTATATTTTATTTATTTATATAATATTTTATTTATTTAATTTATTATTTATTACATTTTATTTATTTATTAGGTTTTATTTATTTGGTACATTTTATTTATTTAGTATATTTCATAGTATATATAGTATATATCAAAAAATATTTATATATATAACATTTTTAAAACAGCATATTTTTAATACATAACTTATATATTAACATTGAAAATATGAAAATATATTTATATATATAACAATTTTTAAACATATATTGTATATATAAATAAATTATTTAGTAAATTTAATAATTAAGTTAATTTTATAGTCATATAATAACAAATAACTATATAAAAGTA
>NC_051846.1:234404352-234414785 GCF_002237135.1 Teleopsis dalmanni | reverse complement strand
GCGTCTCGTGTAGAGCGATTTCTACTCAATCTACGCTCTAGTGACAGCAACCGTCGTTTGGCAGCATTATAGGAACCACCCAAATCACTTACTGTTGTTTTAAATGGAATTTTCGTAGTAAATCGGCCAGATGTATCTCTACGAATTGATTCACGGAAAATTTTCTCGCATTCCTCTTCTTCTTCGGTTAAAAAATTTGATTTAGTTGAAATCTGTTCTATTTTCCAGAATTTTTCAACCAATTGACTCAAGTTTTCATTCTCATTATGGTTGTGATTGACCAGCATATTATTTATTTTATGACTAGGCGCTAAACATTCTTCTGCTTTGCCTGTAACTATCCACCCTAGTATGGATTTCTGTAGGGTTGGCAACCTTTCATTAAGATAAATTCGTCCAATCGACAACAAATCGAAGAAAATTTCCGCACCAATTAAAATATCTATACGCGCTGGCTTATTGAACATTGGATCAGTCATTTGAATATTTTTTGGTAAATTCCAGTCCGCAACATCGACATAACGATTAGGTTTGGAGCTTGTTATTTTCGGTAAAACATAAAATTGCAGACTGACTTCGAATTCATTTATTTTTGATTTGATGGTAGCCACAATTTTTGTTTTAAAGCTAGTTACAACGTCTCCAACACAGCTAGCATCTAATTTACAAGACGTTTTTTTTAATAACAGTTTTTGAGCAACTTTCTCACACATCAAATTTACTTGAGAGCCAGAATCTAATATGGCTCGCATTTGGTGATGTTTGCCAAACTTGTCCGCTACCATTACTACTGCTGTTGCCAAAAAAACCTCGTTTTCAGTCATTACGTTCATAACTGATGACTGAGCTGTCTCCTGTGTTGACGTAGATGGTCCATTTTTGCATCTTTGTTCATTTGGCTTCAAGATATAATCTTTATGTAAAAGTTGATGATGAGATAAATTACATTTCGAGCATTTAACAGCAAAGCATTCTTTTTGAAGGTGTCTCCTTTTCAAACATGTAAAACATACCTTTATTCTCCGTGCTACAATAAAGCATTCTTTTAACTTGCTACAATCTGCAATATCGTGGCCACTGCCATTGCAGACTTCACATAAAGGTTTTGTAACTGCAAGAGAGGTTGAGTAGTTGCGGTTATTTCTATACTCTTTTTGATAGTTTACAGCCTTTGAATTCACTTGATTAACTTTATGTTCCCTTGCATCAAGGTTCTCACATCGCCTCGTCAAAACCGCTGAACATTCATTCCAAGTTGACAGCTTCCTGTAATCCACTGATTCTTCCCATTTGACCTGCGAATCTTCGTCCACTCTTTCCATCACCAAATGAATTATTATGGCATTCGCTATATCTTTGTAATCACCTAATGATAGCATTGCATTCAAATGTGCATTCGTTGCATTTAATACATTTCTTAAATGAACTGCAGATGGTTTTGTTAATTTTGGGACAGCAAAGAGGGCTGTAATATGTTCCTCGAACATCAACGCCTTTTTATCGAAGCATTCCTTCAATCGATCGAGTGCTTTGGGGTAATTGTCCTCTGTGACATCAAAATCGTCAATAGCTGCCAGCGGCTTAGAGCCCAAGTGCTCTTTAAGTATCAAAAATTGTTCGCAGTCATCAAGCATTTCATCCTGGTTGATTAATTTATTAAACAAGGCTATAAATTTCGGAAATTCGCTATACTTCCCTTCAAATTTCGGTAATTTTACTTCCCGATGACTTCTTGGGCCCGGCAATAACGATGTTGTATTCGTTGCATTGACATCTACCAGTGATAGCTTTCTTTTTTTTTAGTAAACTCATTATTTTTGCTTTCGTGGCCACAAATGCATCTTCAACTTCTGCTGTAATTGCTTCGCTGAAGAAGTATCTGCACCTTGGTTTAGTTTATCGATATCTGCTTGCACACTCAGAAACTGTTTGAAGTAATTTTCTGTCAAACTACGCCTGTAGTTAAGTTCTTCTGTTGACAAACTTGACCCTTTTTTCAAAATCATTGATTTTATGCGAGTGATGTTGCCTTTGGTGCTGCCTCTCAACGCCTTCAATTCCGCCAGTTTCTTAGACCCTTTCGGCACGCCTTCTTGCTCCCCGTCGCTTTGTTCGTGAATTTTTGAGTCTAACATTTTGCAATTATATATTTTTTTTTTCTGGATCACTATCCCTTTTCTGGATCACTATCCCTATTATGGATCACTATCCCTTTTATGGATCACTATCCCGGGTTTCGGCACCAATGTTTTATTCAGTTAGTTTACTGATAACTTTTCTTCACGACTACTTTATTATTTCTCAAAAACACATGGCGCCTTTTCGCGTGTGCTTAAAGGCGACGACACAATACAAAAATGACAAATAAATTAAAGGCCATGATACAATAAATCTTAATTCTAAACAGTAGTGTTTATACAAAATTATTATATGTATGCATAATAAAATTATAAAGGGCATAATATTGAATTTATTATTATTTATTAAAGTATTGTAAAAATATAATATTAAGAATGCAGAAAGATCAAATTGCTTAAAAGATGAGGATGTTATACTGGAATTAGATTTCTGCTTAATACTAAAAAATATTCGTAGTTTGCAAGAAGTACATACCGAAAATCCTAATAGCGAACACGTTCTACTAACTTCGGAGGAGACACGCTGTACTAATTTGTGGAGACAATGAAGCGTACTCTTTCTATTCAGATAGAATTCCTATAGAATTGACTTCAACTCGATATTTTATTGATTATATTGCACGCCATCACAAATGTCAAAAATGTCGAATGAACACAATCAAATCAAATGAAATTTCGACTTATCCATCAGAGATGTTTATACACAACAAAAATTATAAGCTTAATAACGATTTTGGAAGATTGTGAAAAACTCAGATTTGAAACATAAATTCGCATCATGTTTTTACACAACACTTCAGAACAATTTCTAACAGGTAATTTTCTTTATATTGTGGAAGCATCACATAAAGATGAGAAAACACAAAAACATGGTGGCAGCATTACTAAAAAATAAGAATACATAATACATGATGGCAGCATTATGCGGTAGACATTTTTGATGCCAGTATATAAAAAGCGACGCTTGCTATAGTTTGGTTTTTCGGTGACAGCGCTCTTTTCATTAAAAATAAAATATTCGACAGCAACTCCGTAAGCTTATGTATTTAAATAATTTTGATTGTAATAATTGCAGAGACAAAAAAGTGCGTAATAAAAAGCTTTCCATAGTTAATCAAAAACTGCAAACTCGACTAAAAATATAATCTACATTATTCGACTATAAAGCGAAGTGGAAATACTTACTGTTATAAGAATAAGTTGTACAAAGTTTTAGTTGTTTTCTTAGCTTCAGTAATTGTATAAAAATAAATATTGTGTAACCATTAACGAAATAGCATTTGCACTAAAGGGGTGACCCCGACGTGATTGTGGTGTAAGAGTCTCTTCAACACGTTTCAAAAGTTCAACATTTGCCGAACTTTATCAATTTCGATTTAATTTGAAGTTAAAACATTTGAATTAAATTTAATTTTCATAAACAAAGGCTGTTGTTAGAGCTGTAGTAGAAAGGTAAAACTGCGAGCATCATACCCAAACAACATGTCTTTGCCAGCTGTCAACGAAACCGCAGCGGTGCAGCGAGAAACCGAGTTTCCAGTAGACAATCTGAACCGCATTTCAGTCAAAGCACTGCCATTTTGGCATGAACGGGAAGAAATCTGGTTAGCGCAAATCGAAGCGCAGTTTGCAATCGGAGCCATATTTAGCGACGTTACGAAATTCAAAACCGTCGTCACAGCAATCGAGTCCAGCGTCGTTGCTGATGTAGCTGATGCAGATTTACACCCTCCGGCAACAGGTAAATATAGTAACCTGAAGAATCAAATTAAAGAGCGGTCTGGCGAAAGTGAGCAACGAAAGATACAGCGGCTCCTCTCAGAAATCGAGCTAGGAGATCGCCGACCAACGCAACTATTGAATGAGCTGACAGCTTTATCGAAAGATAAAGTCAGTAAGGAGTTTCTGAAGTCTCTCTGGCTCCAATGTTTACCACCGCAAGTACGTGCCATCTTACAGGCATCCAGCGTTGACCTGGTAGAGTTAGCTAAACTGGCCGACAGAATATCCGAAGCGGGAGACTACCACCAAATAGCTGCAGCAATGCCTAATGTGGGCGGCAGTTCAAACGAGACAGCCATGCTGTGCCACCGCTTAGATCAGATCGAACAGCGGTAAAGCCGATTGGATTTTCGTGGACGCCAGCCGTCGATAACTCAGCAGTCCTCACGCAGAAGGAGCCGAATGCGATCGCAGTCCTCAAATCACTCCGAATGGTGCTGGTTTCATAGCAGATTCGGAGAGCAAGCGCGCAGATGCTGTCAGCCATGTACGTATACCACTAACGCAAGGCCGAAAAACTAAGCTTGCCTCAATCGACGTCGAGCCGATTTGAGGACAGCGCTATAATAGCTAGACTTACAGTATAAGATCCGGCAATGTCAACTTCATTTCTTATCGATCTATCTGAACTGCCTAAAAAATACGGTCTCATCACATCACTAAAAAATACGTGAGCTCATCATATTCTACACCAACTGCATGTTCATCTATAAGCTGCAACTCAATAGTATTATCTAAGAACAATCAACATACAATCGTAGCGCTACAGACAATCACTTTTCATTAAATATCAACAACACGATACGACTTGTAACTATATTTGAATTAATAAAATTAATCGAAAACGACTAAAAGTATAATTCCCAAGAAGTTAGTACCAACAAATACTATTAAATTTATCAAAAATATTTTAAACGTTGCAATAAGATTGAAATATTTTTTTACAGTGTATAAAGTCGCTATCATAACCGCTATACCTAAACCACAGAAAAATGCTACTCAACCGACTTCCTATAGATCTATAAGTTTTTTGTCGAAACTTTCTAAAGTTTTTGAAAACATAATCTATGCTAGACTGGAACCAATACTAAAAGTAATTGGAGCCATACCAAACCATTAGTTTGGATTTCGGCGCAATCTTTCAACAATACAGCAAATCCTTAGAGTGGTAAACAAAATCCTAACAGAATTAGGCGAAGGTCGATTTGTATTCTTGATGATGAAATAGCCTTCAATAAAGTATGGCTTTTAGGGACTTTTACTCAATATAAAAAATGTTGCCTCATGACTTTTACGAACTCATTAAAAGTTATGTTACTGAACAATGCTTCTGTGTTTGATACGAGTGCTCTACAATCAGAAAGGTTGAAGGAAGCTTCCCCCAAGGAAGCGTATTGGGCCCCCTACTGTATCTTCTCAATACTTCAGATATTTCTGAATCATTAAGTTAAAACTTAATGCTAGCAACGTTCGCAGATGATACAGTACTACTTACCTCATATACAAACATCGTAGAAGCAACTTCAAAAATGCAACACACAATCATTACGACTAAAAAATGGTTTTACAATTTTTTTTTTATTCTCAATTTATAAATTATTTATTGAATCTTTTTATTTAGAAACTTACAATAAGTGGATTAAATCTTAAAACTAAATTTATTTTTTCTCTAGGCCATTGCTTTGGAGAAAACTATTGAGATATTAAATCATTTATAATAAATTAAGATTGAAAATTAAAATTAAAACTAAAATTAAATTAAAATTAAAATCAATTAAAAAATCACATTCAATTAAATCAAATATAATTTAAAATATTTTAAATTAAACAACAATTTAGAAAGTTAGCAGATATTAATTGTGTTCCTTGTTTTTAAACGTTTATGGCCTCTGTTCAGTTGCAAGAAGTACATACCGAAAATCCTAATAGCGAACACGTTCTACTAACTTCGGAGGAGACACGCTGTACTAATTTGTGGAGACAATGAAGCGTACTCTTTCTATTCAGATAGAATTCCTATAGAATTGACTTCAACTCGATATTTTATTGATTATATTGCACGCCATCACAAATGTCAAAAATGTCGAATGAACACAATCAAATCAAATGAAATTTCGACTTATCCATCAGAGATGTTTATACACAACAAAAATTATAAGCTTAATAACGATTTTGGAAGATTGTGAAAAACTCAGATTTGAAACATAAATTCGCATCATGTTTTTACACAACACTTCAGAACAATTTCTAACAGGTAATTTTCTTTATATTGTGGAAGCATCACATAAAGATGAGAAAACACAAAAACATGGTGGCAGCATTACTAAAAAATAAGAATACATAATACATGATGGCAGCATTATGCGGTAGACATTTTTGATGCCAGTATATAAAAAGCGACGCTTGCTATAGTTTGGTTTTTCGGTGACAGCGCTCTTTTCATTAAAAATAAAATATTCGACAGCAACTCCGTAAGCTTATGTATTTAAATAATTTTGATTGTAATAATTGCAGAGACAAAAAAGTGCGTAATAAAAAGCTTTCCATAGTTAATCAAAAACTGCAAACTCGACTAAAAATATAATCTACATTATTCGACTATAAAGCGAAGTGGAAATACTTACTGTTATAAGAATAAGTTGTACAAAGTTTTAGTTGTTTTCTTAGCTTCAGTAATTGTATAAAAATAAATATTGTGTAACCATTAACGAAATAGCATTTGCACTAAAGGGGTGACCCCGACGTGATTGTGGTGTAAGAGTCTCTTCAACACGTTTCAAAAGTTCAACATTTGCCGAACTTTATCAATTTCGATTTAATTTGAAGTTAAAACATTTGAATTAAATTTAATTTTCATAAACAAAGGCTGTTGTTAGAGCTGTAGTAGAAAGGTAAAACTGCGAGCATCATACCCAAACAACATGTCTTTGCCAGCTGTCAACGAAACCGCAGCGGTGCAGCGAGAAACCGAGTTTCCAGTAGACAATCTGAACCGCATTTCAGTCAAAGCACTGCCATTTTGGCATGAACGGGAAGAAATCTGGTTAGCGCAAATCGAAGCGCAGTTTGCAATCGGAGCCATATTTAGCGACGTTACGAAATTCAAAACCGTCGTCACAGCAATCGAGTCCAGCGTCGTTGCTGATGTAGCTGATGCAGATTTACACCCTCCGGCAACAGGTAAATATAGTAACCTGAAGAATCAAATTAAAGAGCGGTCTGGCGAAAGTGAGCAACGAAAGATACAGCGGCTCCTCTCAGAAATCGAGCTAGGAGATCGCCGACCAACGCAACTATTGAATGAGCTGACAGCTTTATCGAAAGATAAAGTCAGTAAGGAGTTTCTGAAGTCTCTCTGGCTCCAATGTTTACCGCCGCAAGTACGTGCCATCTTACAGGCATCCAGCGTTGACCTGGTAGAGTTAGCTAAACTGGCCGACAGAATATCCGAAGCGGGAGACTACCACCAAATAGCTGCAGCAATGCCTAATGTGGGCGGCAGTTCAAACGAGACAGCCATGCTGTGCCACCGCTTAGATCAGATCGAACAGCGGTAAAGCCGATTGGATTTTCGTGGACGCCAGCCGTCGATAACTCAGCAGTCCTCACGCAGAAGGAGCCGAATGCGATCGCAGTCCTCAAATCACTCCGAATGGTGCTGGTTTCATAGCAGATTCGGAGAGCAAGCGCGCAGATGCTGTCAGCCATGTACGTATACCACTAACGCAAGGCCGAAAAACTAAGCTTGCCTCAATCGACGTCGAGCCGATTTGAGGACAGCGCTATAATAGCTAGACTTACAGTATAAGATCCGGCAATGTCAACTTCATTTCTTATCGATCTATCTGAACTGCCTAAAAAATACGGTCTCATCACATCACTAAAAAATACGTGAGCTCATCATATTCTACACCAACTGCATGTTCATCTATAAGCTGCAACTCAATAGTATTATCTAAGAACAATCAACATACAATCGTAGCGCTACAGACAATCACTTTTCATTAAATATCAACAACACGATACGACTTGTAACTATATTTGAATTAATAAAATTAATCGAAAACGACTAAAAGTATAATTCCCAAGAAGTTAGTACCAACAAATACTATTAAATTTATCAAAAATATTTTAAACGTTGCAATAAGATTGAAATATTTTTTTACAGTGTATAAAGTCGCTATCATAACCGCTATACCTAAACCACAGAAAAATGCTACTCAACCGACTTCCTATAGATCTATAAGTTTTTTGTCGAAACTTTCTAAAGTTTTTGAAAACATAATCTATGCTAGACTGGAACCAATACTAAAAGTAATTGGAGCCATACCAAACCATTAGTTTGGATTTCGGCGCAATCTTTCAACAATACAGCAAATCCTTAGAGTGGTAAACAAAATCCTAACAGAATTAGGCGAAGGTCGATTTGTATTCTTGATGATGAAATAGCCTTCAATAAAGTATGGCTTTTAGGGACTTTTACTCAATATAAAAAATGTTGCCTCATGACTTTTACGAACTCATTAAAAGTTATGTTACTGAACAATGCTTCTGTGTTTGATACGAGTGCTCTACAATCAGAAAGGTTGAAGGAAGCTTCCCCCAAGGAAGCGTATTGGGCCCCCTACTGTATCTTCTCAATACTTCAGATATTTCTGAATCATTAAGTTAAAACTTAATGCTAGCAACGTTCGCAGATGATACAGTACTACTTACCTCATATACAAACATCGTAGAAGCAACTTCAAAAATGCAACACACAATCATTACGACTAAAAAATGGTTTTACAATTTTTTTTTTATTCTCAATTTATAAATTATTTATTGAATCTTTTTATTTAGAAACTTACAATAAGTGGATTAAATCTTAAAACTAAATTTATTTTTTCTCTAGGCCATTGCTTTGGAGAAAACTATTGAGATATTAAATCATTTATAATAAATTAAGATTGAAAATTAAAATTAAAACTAAAATTAAATTAAAATTAAAATCAATTAAAAAATCACATTCAATTAAATCAAATATAATTTAAAATATTTTAAATTAAACAACAATTTAGAAAGTTAGCAGATATTAATTGTGTTCCTTGTTTTTAAACGTTTATGGCCTCTGTTCAGTTGCAGCTTGTAAGCTGATTAATTAGGGGGATCTTCAAACTTTTAAAGGTATTGACGGCTACATAAAATAGTTTCTGCCTATTTCTGTCTGAATTTTATTGTCATTGTTTTGTTTAGCAGGATTTTGTATGTTTTTATGTTCAATATTGATAGACTCATGTTTATAATTATTTGTTGCGTAATTTGGCGATTTTTGATTACAAACATTTTTCTGCAACATATTCTCTGCTACATGTTTTTCATATCTGTTCTGATGTGCAACATTTGTTAATGGAGAGTTTGGAAGTGAAGATCCACATTCAGCACATTTGACTGCGCATGCGCTGTAAGAAGAAGACACTTTTGCCTGCAGAAGAAGACGGCAATAAATTAGTACATTTATTTGTTTGTATACTTACTCCCTCAACACTTATTTATTTTCGCGCTCAGGGGCAGAAAGCTGAACATTCATTTTAGTCTCTTTTTAGTTTGGCGCAATCTGTTTGTTGTTTTATTTTGTATCGATATTAAAGACTGATATAATTCGAAATTCACTTCCAAGCTCAAACACAAGCATTGAAATTTTAAGCGTCTTTGTATGAGGATGCTATTTTTCAAATATTAGATTTAAATACAAAAAATATTTTTCAGAGCAAACAAAAACGGGTCCGAACACTGTGAAATTGTGAGAAAGCTCACGATTGGGAAATAAAAATCAACAAAAACTAAACAACACAAATAATATTTACAACGAAAACAAAATACAATTCGATATCTGTTTATATTTATTTTAATATAATTTAATAATTTTTTGTTACCGCATAAATATTTAGTTACATGTGTTTACATTTTATTTGGGCCAACACTGCAACCAGTCATTGATTAACGAAAAGTGCAATTCTGCATTATCAGCTTTTCTTGCTGGTCAGTGCACTGAAGAAAGTGTGTCGTATTTTGGCTTATAATTATATCAGCACAGTGTAAGCAAATTTATTGTTTTGTGAATTATGCACTAATATTTATTGGTAATTAATGCATAGTTCAATATTTTTTATATAAAATACTTTGTATAAATAAAGTAAAGAATTCAAATAAAGTTCACAAATAAAAAAAATTCAATACGAATCAATTCTTGATATTATTTCTCGCATCGATTAGTTTGGGTTACAAGCAGGGTTCAGAAAAACACTGTGCTGTGCACAAAAATGCAAAACACCACGCACAAATGTTGTGTGATTCCAAATAAAATTTCACACCACAAATGTGGTGTGCGAAAATTTTTGTGCACATCTTAAGTGCACATCTTGTGTGCACAAACAAAACGCACATTTCACACGAATGTGGTGGAGTGAAATAAAACTCGCACACGCGTTCGGTGTTTGTGCCGAAGATATTTCGCACAGCACATTGTGTGTG
>NC_051846.1:234392796-234404252 GCF_002237135.1 Teleopsis dalmanni | reverse complement strand
TTACATAGATAAATTTTTTGAAAAATAGAGTTTGAATTTAAATTTAAATTTATCTTATTTTTTCTTCATTAGTCTTTAATGCTTTAAAAACCAAATTGAAAAGTTTAAATTAGTTTTAAAAGTTTGTTTTATTTTATATATATTTTTTGCACAAAATTTCTTTAATTTTATTTTAAATATTTTTATATTTTAAATTGCTATTTTATTATTGTTTTTAAATCATATTTGTATCCCGAGCTTGTTTTACTACGTGATAATTAGGAAACGTGATATTGTTACATTCCAACTGTGTCCCTATTTTTAAAAATACTTTTTTGCCAACATTTCTTTTTTAAGAGAAATAAAATAAAATAATATTTATTTTTATGAAAAATGATTTTTTAACTTCGTTGAAAAAAGTTATTAAATATTTCTTATGATATTCTGAGAAAATTTAATATGGGATTAAATAAAACATTTCAAAGCACTTAAATGTGGCACAAAATGCTTTCAAGTTGCACTTTTTGTATTATATAAAATTGTAAAACTTCAAAAAGAGAAATTTGATTTGCACTACAAATTTTTATATAATTAAAACACATTTTTAAAAATGCATCTCATCGCAATTAAGAGACCTTGATTTTATAAGGCAATACCATCACAATCTATCTTTCTGCATATTTGCCTACTAAGAAGACTTTTTATATTCGTCTATCTATCTGTTTAATAAAAAAACCAGTTGAATGATACTATCTTGTGACAAGCTTGCATGCCAACAAACGGATAAACGGGTTCACAAACAGATAGACTAATCTGCAGATTCACAGATATCAGGTTGGAAGGCAGTTATTTGGAGGCTAGAACCACTTCTAGAATACATCTTCTTAGCTGTTATTTAATATTAGAACTACTCCAACTCATTAAATCGATGCATTGTTCAACACAACAACATATGGTTTTTAGTCACAATTAAGACGGATAAGGTAAGGCAATACACATATAGCAGCTTGTTTTGAAGAAAAGATCTTACTGGCCTAGTAAACCACTTCCTCATTTTAATAAAGCAGGATATATTTTTAATGTTTATAATATTGAGATCGGACAGATTGTTTACAATAAGAGATCTTAGAATAGATATGTGTCTTCTGCGGGGTACAAGAGAGTGATAAAAAAAATGGATAATGTTTTCTTCTTCCTCCACTAATCCACAGCTGGGAAAGTTGTTGTTGAAATCAGCTCGTAATCGGTCGATGTGTTTAAAAATGGGACAGTGTTCTCATAGTACCTCGATTATGTTGGATAACGAGTAGTAAACAACTTTCCACAGTTGCTCCATTCTTTCTATGACCTGCTGCTTTCGCGTAATAGCCGAACCATATCATATGCGTAGTTACAGAAATGGCATTTGATTTAACATATTCTGTACGTAAACTAATTTAGTGAACGTAACAGGATTTTTACATCGTATATAATTAATGTAATGAAAAGCTGTGTGCCACTTATTGCCAATTCATCGAGTTTACAGGTACGAGGAAAATCGCGATGACCCGGAACCAATTTCAGGTTAACTGTTAAATGTATTGACATTTCGTTAAGTTTTATAAGATATTCCGGAAAATAAAGTTAAAACAGTAACAAATTCAAACAGTAATCTAATCTATCTACCAAATATATTATTGTGGTAGAGACATTTAGTTGGGAGATATATAGCAGCAAACTTTTGTCTGAAAAACATTAGAATGCTCCCTCAGTCGGAAGGGTAGTTTAAGGTTAAGTTCCTTAGAGAAAACGCATGTCCTAATATTAAGCTTTCAGTCGTCTGCTTATATATTAAAAAACTCGTTTTGAATCATATTGCTCCTAGCTAACTCTTTCCTTGTGGGTATATGAGTAAAGAGTTTCCAAACAAGTAGAGAAGGTATGGCTCAAAATCAGTATTGGGCGACATAATTGGATCAAAGTTTAGAATAAAAGTGAAGTATATGAATAAAATAAATTAAATTTTTTTAATCTTAAAAATTATCGTCTAATACGAAAAGAAACTATTTAAAAGTTAAAAGTGTTTGAATAAAATTGAAAGGACAACAACAAAAATTTTAGTTAATTTATTGAAGTGTGGTTGACTATTCAATGCTGTTTCGAGTATTGCCAAGTTCTGATCATCAGTGGTCTTAGAAAAATTCGGTTTTTTTAATTATAATTTTTTTCCTTTTGCAGAAATGAACTATTTAAGCTTATAATAAACTAATTTCAAAATTTTGTCAGATATTATTGCTTTCTAAATAAAATATATGATTTCTCAAGAGAAGCTTTTAAGATTATTCTGCATAAAGATTAGAAAATGTATTTGAAATGATTTAAAAAAAAATTAAACTTTAATTTCGGAATGCTATTTAATTTGCAAATCAAAATGAAAATATTTTTGATTATTTTAAAATACTCGAGTTATTGTATTAAAAGCGATTAATCATTTAAAAGACTGCAGAGTAACAGCGCCTATTCTAAATCAATTTCAAGGCATAAGAATTTAAATAAAAATATTTTCTAAAATTCCTTCTCAATTATGAAAACAACAATTACGCATTCAACGTTATTTGGCAACAAAAGACTTAAGCTAATAAACACTTAAAGCACTATTTTGATTAGAAATTAATAGATTAGAGCAGAAGATACACAAACCAGCCTCAAAATTCTAAATTCATTGCGAAAACGGACCGAAACTGCGGTACTAAAAGTCAGAGGCGCAATAAAATTTGCATTCAAATAATCTTTTTAATTGATTTATGGCCGATCGCAAAGTATATTGATGCAAGGCGCTCTATTATATCTCATCTCCATAAAGCATTCTGAAGGCATTTACGCCTATTGTTAATAATATTTTTACTTGTGTATTTATTATGAAAGCAACAATATTAAAATTTTATTACACAATAGAAAAATATTGCATAAAAGCAGCTGAGGCAGTTTGAGGAAGTAAACATACACGTGAGTCATGTGTCCGGGCCGAATTGCGGGAGAACATTTCTATTTCATTTTCTCCATTCTTGTGGAATTATGTTCAGATACTCAGATACTTACTGGCTTCAGTCGTCGTGGCATACGCTTTTAATTAATTGTAATTAGTTTGTTTCCATAAATAATTGATATTTGATATTAACTTACACCGGCAAGTTAAAGTATCTTTCACTGCATGTGAATGAATGCTTGTAGGCATTCTGCCAAACTGGCATAGTGGCACAGTAGCCCGGCAGCGCGTTCGTTTTGTTGGCACAATAAATAAACAATAAAAAATTTCAACGTTTGTTTATTGTTTATTGTTTATTTACCTCAATTGCAGATAAGGCGCCGCGTCGCTTAACTTGAACTTCAAACCGCACAGACTAGCGAAAAAATTCATAAAAAATGAACTATTTTTACTTGTACGAGTAAGTATGTTTAAAGAGTATTTTTTTTTCAATTTTGTGTTCTTTTAGATACAATATCTTAGATTATTACTTTGCATTAAAAGATTTCCTAGGTTTTGTTTTCAGTGACAACGTGCCGAAAGTGGCTTGCGCAAAGTGCGATAAAATTTTATTGTTCATATGCTTCTATGAAGCATATGAAAAAAATTCAAAATTAATCATACTACTTTATGAACATAAAGAATTAAATTTATTTTTAAATATTCATTAATAAATTTTAACTGAAGACAGACTTTATTTGATATAGATACAAAAGCTTCAACGGAAGAATGCATTCACAAGTAGTGATACGTGCACAAATTATCTCATCTTTTAACGTAATCATCTTCAGTTTAAATTAATCTGAACATTATGTACTTAGTAAATTGCAACTCTATGCTCCTCCTAGTGTATAATAAATAATATTATTATTGTTAAATAATAGGCTATAAAAACACTTCGAACTAAATGATCTATTGTGCGCCTAAAGACCCAACTAAAAAAATTCTAGACTGTTTATAAATATCGTAATTGCTGTGGAATTAATTTAACCTATTAGATTTGGGACTAAGATCCCGTTCCAAGGTAGTCGAGTCTACGTCTTGTCACAGCTGGGCAGTTGTATAGGATATGCAGTAGTGAGGCGTCAGCTTTTTGGCAAGGTGTTCACAATTTGTTCAAAACAGAATTTCAACTATAACGTATTCCCCCTACTCCTGAGTTTTATCCTTTCCACAAGCAAATAGCGTACAAGACCAACAAAACAATTTATTTAAATGTTCGCAGCCTGTGATCCACTGGTTTTTATGGTAAATAGCTGTAGGAAAACGACGACTTACCACTGATTTCGACATTTTTACATTAGGTACCAAATTCTTCATATCTGGAGTTGGGCTATTCATTTTATAAATTAAAACCTTTTTTTCAGAAGATCGTTTAAAAAAGATATTTGAATTAAATCTTTAATTACACATTTATCCATTTCTAAATATTATTTTTCACTTCAAATTTCTTTAATTTTTTTCTTTACTTTTACCATTTGCTAGTATAAAATTGCAGTAATGACTTTGTTTTTTGGTTTATTTCCAATCTCTACATAAGAGTAAGAAACTCTCATGCATTCATTTCCTCTTTTACTTTGTATTTACTATGCGCGGTTTAGTTTTTTTACTGAACCATTTACCCATATAAAACGGCAACCGTGACTTTGATTGTATTTGCACTCTTTGTATTAACTTCGGATTCAGTTTAGTCGACTTAACCTCTAGTCAAATGTAAAGCGATTTTCGCTCAGTCATTTCTTTTCTCTTTTGTATTTACTTTGCATAACATTGGAGGTTCACTTTTTTTATTGAACCGCTGGCACGCATTAATTTAAGAGTTATGATTATTTTATGTACATATTTTGCAGGCCTTGTTTTCTCTTTTATTTTTATATTTGTTTGTATGTTTTTGTTTATTCAATATTGAACATAGTCCCAATGTGAATGTTATTTCATGCTTTGTAAGTAGCGCGGTGAAGTTTTTATTCTGAACCTTAGTATATTTTAAGAGGAATGTGTTTTCTCTTTTATTAATTATAAGTAATGTTGGGTGTAACTAACATATGTATGTGTGGTTTTGTTTGTATTGTACGTTTCGTGTTTATGTTAATATGTTTGGAAAAGCTATTATAAAAAATGTTAAGTAGCAAAATAGCGAGATTACCTACCTAATAAAAAAAAGATCTAAAAGAAAGCTTTGTTAAGGTGTTCAGTGAACACTCTGAACCATTCGACGCTTCGCCTCTGAGGATATGTTCTGATGTTTCCTTCTCCTCATAACAGAGTCGACATAATCAGAGTCTGCCGCATCTATATTTTTTATGTGGTAATTGAGTCTACTGCGTCATATAAGTAGCGTCCTGTAGATTTTAATAACGTTTTTGCTAAGGTTAAGGATAGCATCATCTTTGGTGTGTTCTGGTTCAATGAATCTTTTTGACTGTCGCATGCCTGTTTGGGCTCTCAAGTAGATTTTGTTTCTCCCATTCAAATAATATGTTATTTGTAAAGCTATTTATTACCCTGCAGGAGGAATCTGAAAGGAGTTTATGCACTCTTCTTTACTACGGAGTTGCTACGAAGTCCTCATGTCCCGGTACCCACATAAGTGTCACATAAGTTCCTCGATGTTAGAATATTGAGAAGTTGGAAGCATTTCTGACATATCTTTACATTATTTGTAAAAAAATAGTATATGTAAAGTGAGACAACACTCTAAAGAATAAGTTCTTGTGTTATTAAGTTATCCGGTAGTACAGTATTTTTGTTATACTATTCTCTTGTGCGAGTTTGAATCTAAAGCACTTTTACTCAAAATTAAAATTAAATAAAAATCTCTGTTTAACAGAAATTTCACTACATTTTTTTTAATTACTCTATATGCACTTCAAGCTACATATCACATATTTAAGTATAAATATAAATATACACAAAACAAAAAAAAAACTATTACAAAAGTGGAAGCATACAACTAATTTATATGTAAATATGTAAAAATTTATTGATACAAATATATATATTTACAACAAATATGACACACTGCTGCCTCAGTTTTCAAGAGTTTGAAATAAAAAAAATTATTACTAAAGTCTATTATAGCATATCCCGCCAATATGCTTCCTAATTGCTATTAATTGTCAGATACAAAAATGAAACCAATATAAAAAATAATTATTTGACCGCAAAATATTAAAGCGGTCAGCCACACTATCAGATTAATGACACCGCAAAAAAAGTTCATGTCAAAGTGAAGTCAGTAAACTTACGAGCATGGAATTGACTTATGTTGTCATTCTAGGGTTAAACAGCAACAATATATCTGCTAAACACTTAGGTATGAGTAATAATTAGGAGTTTTAGTAACACAATAAGCGGCTTAACAGAAGGCAGTTTTAGGTTTTATTTGTCTTCTTGCATTCCTAAAACAATGGAACAGAATTTAAGCCAGAGATCATTAATTAATTGGAATTTCGCGGGTTCTTTAGTGTATTTGTGTCGCAAATGGTATAAGTGATGCTTAAATTAATTTATTATAATTATTCTACTATATTGTTTCATATGCATTACACGCGCGTATAAGTATCTATTTAATAAGTGAATATACTTTGCCCAAAATTTATGGTGTTGTAAAATAACGAAAATTTTATTTCAACTAAAATTGAGTCAAAAACCAATTAAAATTGCAACAGGTGGGGATTTAGAAGCTTTTAAGCCTAAATAAAGTTTTCTCTGATATATAAATTATACTACGTATACCATTACTATTGTTAGATATTTGCTAAAATAAGTAGTTATTACTTTTACTTTAACTAAATATGTTTCTGATCCGCAGAAAGAGTGTAAGAGTGAAAGAGTGTAGTAGAGATGTTAATTATTATTGGATTTTAATTTATTTTTTTAAATTCTTTTCTTTATATAATATTATATTTATTTATTAAGTCCTCCACATAAATAGTGTTGGAGGTTTACTAAGTTGTTTAGATGTTCAAGATTTAATTCTAAAATGTCTATTAAACCATTAATTTGAATGTCTATCATTATGTTAACCAGGATCTTTATTTATGAGTTCATCATATGACTTGAATATCGCGAAATGTAAAGTATAGATTTTAAAAATGGACGAAATTATGTTCCCCCTAAAGCTATTTGCATAACTTCCAAAAATAATCTCAAATTTCTAAGCATATAAAAATATTTGAAAACAAATTTGGATAAGTATTTGGATATTGCGCGAACTAGATCTTTCTGATCAACTTAAATTTCTTTTATGTATTGGTTGTACTGTCAGTAACACATAAATTCCCGAAATTACACTATGCTGCGTAATTTGTATTTAATAAAGTTGTAGATTAGTGTATTGGACTATATAAAAATACAACTAAATAGCGGATTTAAGAGTTCAAGAAAAATGTTGCCTTGAAAATGGATGTAAATATAACCGGATCTTAACCATGTCAAACAAAACCTATATGAATACTATATCACTATGAATTTATGGTTAGGTCAAACACATACAGGCACGTCATGAAAAATAAAGGCTGATATTTGAAGTCTAGGTATCCTAACAGGTCTATCAATGATGAAAATCTGGAAAAAACTAAGCAGGTTTTGTTTCCTAATAGAAGAATTACTATTTGGATTTAAGATAACCAAATACAAGTCTAGTGTGCTTTGATATGCAACACCGCCACGTCAATATATCCTATCCATAGCTTTTCTTTTTTCCTCAAATTTCATTCTCAAACCTTATTAACTTGACATCAGACTTATATACAGCTACTTTATAGTTTAATGGCTCAGATACAAATTATTATAATAAAAACTTTTTCACGTTTTAATATTATTCTACACAATTTTGGTGTTGTCAGTTAATTTGAACCAAAATTCACTGCTCGAAAAACTTTTAAATGTAAATTTTTAATGATCCTGCGTAAAGTAACTTTAATCATCAACAAAGCCAAAGCAAAGTTTTTTATTTATTTAAAATTTTTTTCCTTTTTTTTGTTTTATGAGTAATTTCAACTTATTTAAATATGCATGTTTTACGAGTGAATTGAATTAAATTTTTTTTTTAAACATTGTTCTATCTGACTCTTACTTATCTAACAAGCTTTACCAAGTCTTTAGATTTACCTTATAATTTAGATCATAGAAGAAGTTACTTTTGTACTTTCAAATTAAAATTGTGTATTGTACAACCAATTAAACATGAAGGTTTCTTTATGAGAGGCTAAACGTAGAACGCCCTTATTCGTTGCCTAGTTCTAGGCGTTCTGCAAAAAATCCAAAACTGTCTTTTACAAATAGAACATAAAATTTACGGTTTTTTTTTTCTTTTTACAACACTCCTGCCGAAAGCGTAATTAAGGACCTCACATTGTTTAGTTTGTCACAAAAGTTCATTAAATTTTTTTGTTTTCATTCGTTGGAGGCAAGTATAAATTATAGGTTGAACTATGGAATTAGTACGACTTTTATGCGCGAATTCAGCACTTGCTGTGTAATTTCTAAATGATGACGGCTTTCATATTGCAGACACAGAAATTTTGCTTACTTAATAACTCTTGCTTTTTGAGAAGTTAAATTTTAAATTTAATTTAAATTCTTAAAATAATAAAATTTTAAAAACAGTAGCTAAAGGACTATATAGATTAATGTAACGAAGTTTGATTAATTAATTAATTAATTAGTTAATTAATTAATTAGTTAATTAATTAATTAGATAACGAAATTTGTTTCTTATGTTCTTATACAGATACAAAGCTAAGTAAATTCATATATGAAGAATTTCAATATATTTATTACAATTTATGTATTTTATACATAATTTAATAATGTAATGATTTAGTACATTAATTGATGTGGATTAAAATTAAAAGAAAATTCGGCTAGAATATTTAACAATGAAATCAATTTTTTTTAATAACTACAGTATAAAAATATAAAATGATATAAAATATATAAAAAGAAATTACAGTTTTCAATACCAATAAACAACATAAAGGCAATATGGGTCATTCTTTTACAAATTGGACACTCTTTTGACCTCATCATCTCCGATTTGGCTAACATTTTTTTTTATTAAGCTCCTTTCATAAAATAAGAAGAGCTTTTTTATTTTTCAAACCCCTCGTTCTTCCTTAGAATCAGGCACGCATTATAATACAAAATATTATATGGATAAATATATAATGTTTCTACAAAAGAATAGTATTGAAATTTAACAATTAAAAATATAAACATAATTAATTAATTCAATTATTTTACTGCTGGTTTAAGATTTCGTTTTAACACAACATATCAAGTTAATGAACTTTCACAGCAAATTAACAAAACTCTAAGTTCGAACATAAAAGTCAAGTACGGCTTTGGATCAGTTGGCTAATGAACACTGACTCTGAGCTTTAAATTTGGCAGGGCACGAGTTTAACCTTTGGTACATGCAGTCTTAAATATTATTTACGAATAATTAAATATATGAATTAATTGCAGAACAACTGATAATGGGAATTTGGCATTACTTGAAATAGCTGTATGGTCAGCCAAAAATTCAATTAATTAATAAATAACGAGAATTGTACTGTTGTAATTTACTACTGTTGAAAATACCTCTCTATTGAAAACAATAGTTTATATTAAGAATTTAGTTTCGTTCAGCAAAACGGACGTCAATAATCAATTGACAGTTTTTGTCGTAAAAATTATATTGATCTGTGTGGATTTGGATATTGTTGTCTTGCAAATTGATACTCCAGACTTGGTAGTCTTCAACTGATTACCTTTGATAACATCTATGTCAGTAAATAAATCAAAACTTATTGATTTATTTTTGTCAGCATTGCTTTATGCAAGTGGATAAAAAATAGTTAATATGTAAGTTAGAAATAAATTAAAAAATCAAGTAGCTTTTCTTATCAATTCTTATCATTTCAAATAACAACTATGTTCAAAATATAATCGATTCGTTAAATATTATTAGCAATATGGATTATTAGTCAAATATCCCAGTTGTCAAATTTGTTAAGTTTATATCAACATATTGTTAAAATAATATAAAACATGCGTTAAGAGCCTAAAATAAAACCAAGTATTAACCGATTTGACAAAAATTATTGGATTATTAGATATTATTAGAGTGTATTAAATACCAAACAAAAATTAACTAATAGACGATCGTTCAGTTTATATACAGTTATATGAAATTGTTCTTATAGAAAAAAATTAATTAATAACTAATTGACATAAGAATAGATTGATGACGTAGAAACTGAACACTGAACATTACTGACATCACTGAGTTAATTAAAAATAAATTAATAAATATTTAATAGTATCTTCGAACTCTGCATCAACAATAGAAACATCATAAGCAAGTTAAGAAACAATTCAAACTAAAAAGAAGGAGACAACGGTGCATATATTGTGCTAATGTCCAGCACTGGGAAGTAGGAGGGAGACTGTCTTGGGACACCATTGGGTTGGTGATGACTTGGCAGGCAACCTGAAGCTAAATGAGCTGCTTGCAGTAACAAAAGCCACATCCTCAATAACAACATCCGAGAATCGAAGGACGAAAAAGGACCCAAGTAATTTCGTAGTGTAATTCGGAGGGGCCGCTTGTTGGTCGGTGCTCTGTCCCAACGTCCCACAATATATAACATAATATAATGTTATATAAAAAGAAGTTAGCAGTGGATACAAATAACCAAATATTTATATTATTAAATATTTTCAATTTATAATTTGATTTGACCAGATCAAAACTTCATTCCAGAGAAATGCCGTTTTAATTCTTTGCGATTGAACTTAAATTAAAATAGTTTATTCTTCCCATTATTGACAGAAAACTTAATTTGAATGAATTTAACCTGAGGTGGATATGAATTTATGCAAGATTTCGTTCGTTCGATTCGAACATAATGAAAACTACCAGAGGTTAAGTGTTCGCAATGACAATGAATTAAAAGTCATAATAACAATTTTATGTCCTTTCCATTGGCTTGAGTCCTTCGTGAAACAATTTGCACTTATTCAGCATGCAATGGTGTGCAGAGAAATAATGGAAATGACCTACCCACACACAAATCTTATTTATTATGTCGTTAAAAATTTAGGTTTATGGGGTCTATTAAAATCAAATGAAGTCACTTAACAAAATTTAAACTTTAATATTAACAGAGCATTTCAAAGGTCAAATGAAGGAATCACATGAATAAATTAGTATGTAATAAAATTAATCGGGTATATAAAAACTTATAATGTAATAAAAATTTTGAACAATATCCGTATAGGAAAATGTATTAAAAATGATATATATATAAAAAGTATGAAACAATATTGCCATCTGATCCATCTAATACTAATCAGATACATCTAATACTAATACTTATTGTATTTTTATATGAATTTTGTATGGTTTGTATATGATTTTTATATGAAAATTGCCACATATTGCTGTTGTTTTGTATAGTTAAGTAGAATAAATATAGCA
>NC_051846.1:234380289-234392696 GCF_002237135.1 Teleopsis dalmanni | reverse complement strand
ATAAACGAATCCATCCATTCATCCATTTAGCGTTTTGGATTTAATAGCACTGTATAATTCGAAGTTCCAAATGTTTGTATAAAGGTTTGCATTACTCCAATATGCATAGTTCAATAGCTGCTGAGTAGTACGAAAATGATTCTCTACTAAGTACATTTTGCTTTGAATTTCGTTCAAGCACGATAATAATAATAAGTACAGTTTAATAGCACATTTTTACAATATTTTAGTATTTAAGAAAAAATTTTACACAACAAATTGTGGTATTATATTCTTATTTTTAATATATAATATATAAAAATGAGTTAATATTGTTTAATGCTGCAATACTACCCATCTACCAAATAAACGAATATATCCATCCATCCATTTAGGGTTTTGTATCTAATAGCACTGTATAATCCGAAGTTCCAAATATTTATATAAGGGTTTGCATTATTTCAATATGCATAGTTCAATAGCTGCTGAGTAGTACGAAAATGGTTCTCTACTAAGTACATTTTGCATTGAATTTCGTTTAAGCACGATAATAATAATAAGTACAGTTTAATAGCACATTTTTACAATATTTTAGTATTTAAGAAAAAATTTTACACAACAAATTGTGGTATTATATTCTTATTTTTAATATATAATATATAAAAATGAGTTAATATTGTTTAATGCTGCAATACTACCAATCTACCAAATAAACGAATATATCCATCCATCCATTTAGGGTTTTGTATCTAATAGCACTGTATAATCCGAAGTTCCAAATATTTATATAAAGGTTTGCATTATTTCAATATTCATAGTTCAATAGCTGCTGAGTAGTACGAAAATGGTTCTCTACTAAGTACATTTTGCATTAAATTTCGTTTAAGTACGATAATAATAATAAGTACAGTTTAATAGCACATTTTTACAATATTTCAGTATTTAAGAAAAAATTTTACACAACAAATTGTGGTATTATATTCTTATTTTTAATATATAATATACGAAAATGAGTAATATGTTTAATCTGCAATACTACCCATCTACCAAAATAAACAAATTATATTCCATCCATCATATAGGGTTTTGCTATCTAATAGCACTGTTATAATCCGGAGTTCCCAAATATTTATGTAAAGGTTTGCATTTATTTCATATTCATAGTTCAATAGCTGCGAGTCAGTACGAAAATGGTTCTCTACTAGTACAATTTTGCATTAAATTCGTTTAAGCCACGATAATAATAATAAGTACAGTTTAATAGCACATTTTACAATATTTCAGTATTAAGAAAAAATTTTACACAACAAATTTGTTGGTATTATTTTCTTATTTTAATAATAATATCCGAAAATGATAAATATTGGTTAATGCTGCCAATTACTACCCATCTACTAAATAAACGAATCCATCCATTCATCCATTTAGCGTTTTGGATTTAATAGCACTGTATAATTCGAAGTTCCAAATGTTTGTATAAAGGTTTGCATTACTCCAATATGCATAGTTCAATAGCTGCTGAGTAGTACGAAAATGATTCTCTACTAAGTACATTTTGCTTTGAATTTCGTTCAAGCACGATAATAATAATAAGTACAGTTTAATAGCACATTTTTACAATATTTTAGTATTTAAGAAAAAATTTTACACAACAAATTGTGGTATTATATTCTTATTTTTAATATATAATATATAAAAATGAGTTAATATTGTTTAATGCTGCAATACTACCCATCTACCAAATAAACGAATATATCCATCCATCCATTTAGGGTTTTGTATCTAATAGCACTGTATAATCCGAAGTTCCAAATATTTATATAAGGGTTTGCATTATTTCAATATGCAAAGTTCAATAGCTGCTGAGTAGTACGAAAATGGTTCTCTACTAAGTACATTTTGCATTGAATTTCGTTTAAGCACGATAATAATAATAAGTACAGTTTAATAGCACATTTTTACAATATTTTAGTATTTAAGAAAAAATTTTACACAACAAATTGTGGTATTATATTCTTATTTTTAATATATAATATACGAAAATGAGTTAATATTGTTTAATGCTGCAATACTACCAATCTACCAAATAAATGAATATATCCATCCATCCATTTAGGGTTTTGTATCTAATAGCACTGTATAATTCGAAGTTCCAAATGTTTATATAAAGGTTTGCATTATTTCAATATGCATAGTTCAATAGCTGCTGAGTAGTACGAAAATGGTTCTCTACTAAGTACATTTTGCATTGAATTTCGTTTAAGCACGATAATAATAATAAGTACAGTTTAATAGCACATTTTTACAATATTTTAGTATTTAAGAAAAAATTTTACACAACAAATTGTGGTATTATATTCTTATTTTTAATATATAATATACGAAAATGAGTTAATATTGTTTAATGCTGCAATACTACCAATCTACCAAATAAATGAATATATCCATCCATCCATTTAGGGTTTTGCATCTAATAGCACTGTATAATCCGAAGTTCCAAATGTTTATATAAAGGTTTGCATTATTTCAATATGCATAGTTCAATAGCTGCTGAGTAGTACGAAAATGGTTCTCTACTAAGTACATTTTGCATTGAATTTCGTTTAAGCACGATAATAATAATAAGTACAGTTTAATAGCACATTTTTACAATATTTTAGTATTTAAGAAAAAATTTTACACAACAAATTGTGGTATTATATTCTTATTTTTAATATATAATATACAAAAATGAGTTAATATTGTTTAATGCTGCAATACTACCAATCTACCAAATAAACAAATATATCCATCCATCCATATAGGGTTTTGTATCTAATAGCACTGTATAATCCGAAGTTCCAAATATTTATATAAAGGTTTGCATTATTTCAATATGCAAAGTTCAATAGCTGCTGAGTAATACGAAAATGGTTCTCTCTAAGTACATTTTGCATTAAATTTCGTTCAAGCACGATAATAATAATAAGTACAGTTTAATAGCACATTTTTACAATATTTCAGTATTTAAGAAAAAATTTTACACAACAAATTGTGGTATTATATTCTTATTTTTAATATATAATATACGAAAATGAGTTAATATTGTTTAATGCTGCAATACTACCAATCTACCAAATAAACGAATATATCCATCCATCCATTTAGGGTTTTGTATCTAATAGCACTGTATAATTCGAAGTTCCAAATGTTTATATAAAGGTTTGCATTATTTCAATATGAATAGTTCAATAGCTGCTGAGTAGTACGAAAATGGTTCTCTACTAAGTACATTTTGCATTGAATTTCGTTTAAGCACGATAATAATAATAAGTACAGTTTAATAGCACATTTTTACAATATTTTAGTATTTAAGAAAAAATTTTACACAACAAATTGTGGTATTATATTCTTATTTTTAATATATAATATATAAAAATGAGTTAATATTGTTTAATGCTGCAATACTACCCATCTACCAAATAAACGAATATATCCATCCATCCATTTAGGGTTTTGTATCTAATAGCACTGTATAATCCGAAGTTCCAAATATTTATATAAAGGTTTGCATTATTTCAATATGCATAGTTCAATAGCTGCTGAGTAGTACGAAAATGGTTCTCTACTAAGTACATTTTGCATTGAATTTCGTTTAAGCACGATAATAATAATAAGTACAGTTTAATAGCACATTTTTACAATATTTTAGTATTTAAGAAAAAATTTTACACAACAAATTGTGGTATTATATTCTTATTTTTAATATATAATATACGAAAATGAGTTAATATTGTTTAATGCTGCAATACTACCAATCTACCAAATAAATGAATATATCCATCCATCCATTTAGGGTTTTGTATCTAATAGCACTGTATAATCCGAAGTTCCAAATATTTATATAAGGGTTTGCATTATTTCAATATGCAAAGTTCAATAGCTGCTGAGTAGTACGAAAATGGTTCTCTACTAAGTACATTTTGCATTGAATTTCGTTTAAGCACGATAATAATAATAAGTACAGTTTAATAGCACATTTTTACAATATTTTAGTATTTAAGAAAAAATTTTACACAACAAATTGTGGTATTATATTCTTATTTTTAATATATAATATATAAAAATGAGTTAATATTGTTTAATGCTGCAATACTACCCATCAACAAAATAAACGAATATATCCATCCATCCATATAGGGTTTTGTATCTAATAGCACTGTATAATCCGAAGTTCCAAATATTTATGTAAAGGTTTGGATTATTTCAATATTCATAGTTCAATAGCTGCTGAGTAGTACGAAAATGGTTCTCTACTAAGTACATTTTGCATTAAATTTCGTTTAAGTACGATAATAATAATAAGTACAGTTTAATAGCACATTTTTACAATATTTCAGTATTTAAGAAAAAATTTTACACAACAAATTGTGGTATTATATTCTTATTTTTAATATATAATATACGAAAATGAGTTAATATTGTTTAATGCCGCAATACTACCAATCTACCAAATAAATGAATATATCCATCCATCCATTTAGGGTTTTGTATCTAATAGCACTGTATAATTCGAAGTTCCAAATGTTTATATAAAGGTTTGCATTATTTCAATATGCATAGTTCAATAGCTGCTGAGTAGTACGAAAATGGTTCTCTACTAAGTACATTTTGCATTGAATTTCGTTTAAGCACGATAATAATAATAAGTACAGTTTTATAGCACATTTTTACAATATTTTAGTATTTAAGAAAAAATTTTACACAACAAATTGTGGTATTATATTCTTATTTTTAATATATAATATATAAAAATGAGTTAATATTGTTTAATGCTGCAATACTACCCATCTACCAAATAAATGAATATATCCATCCATCCATATAGGGTTTTGTATCTAATAGCACTGTATAATCCGAAGTTCCAAATATTTATGTAAAGGTTTGCATTATTTCAATATTCATAGTTCAATAGCTGCTGAGTAGTACGAAAATGGTTCTCTACTAAGTACATTTTGCATTAAATTTCGTTTAAGTACGATAATAATAATAAGTACAGTTTAATAGCACATTTTTACAATATTTCAGTATTTAAGAAAAAATTTTACACAACAAATTGTGGTATTATATTCTTATTTTTAATATATAATATACGAAAATGAGTTAATATTGTTTAATGCCGCAATACTACCAATCTACCAAATAAATGAATATATCCATCCATCCATTTAGGGTTTTGTATCTAATAGCACTGTATAATTCGAAGTTCCAAATGTTTATATAAAGGTTTGCATTATTTCAATATGCATAGTTCAATAGCTGCTGAGTAGTACGAAAATGGTTCTCTACTAAGTACATTTTGCATTGAATTTCGTTTAAGCACGATAATAATAATAAGTACAGTTTAATAGCACATTTTTACAATATTTTAGTATTTAAGAAAAAATTTTACACAACAAATTGTGGTATTATATTCTTATTTTTAATATATAATATATAAAAATGAGTTAATATTGTTTAATGCTGCAATACTACCCATCTACCAAATAAACGAATATATCCATCCATCCATTTAGGGTTTTGTATCTAATAGCACTGTATAATCCGAAGTTCCAAATATTTATATAAGGGTTTGCATTATTTCAATATGCATAGTTCAATAGCTGCTGAGTAGTACGAAAATGGTTCTCTACTAAGTACATTTTGCATTGAATTTCGTTCAAGCACGATAATAATAATAAGTACAGTTTAATAGCACATTTTTACAATATTTTAGTATTTAAGAAAAAATTTTACACAACAAATTGTGGTATTATATTCTTATTTTTAATATATAATATATAAAAATGAGTTAATATTGTTTAATGCTGCAATACTACCAATCTACCAAATAAACGAATATATCCATCCATCCATTTAGGGTTTTGTATCTAATAGCACTGTATAATCCGAAGTTCCAAATGTTTATATAAAGGTTTGCATTATTTCAATATGCATAGTTCAATAGCTGCTGAGTAGTACGAAAATGGTTCTCTACTAAGTACATTTTGCATTGAATTTCGTTTAAGCACGATAATAATAATAAGTACAGTTTAATAGCACATTTTTACAATATTTTAGTATTTAAGAAAAAATTTTACACAACAAATTGTGGTATTATATTCTTATTTTTAATATATAATATACGAAAATGAGTTAATATTGTTTAATGCTGCAATACTACCAATCTACCAAATAAACGAATATATCCATCCATCCATTTAGGGTTTTGTATCTAATAGCACTGTATAATCCGAAGTTCCAAATATTTATATAAGGGTTTGCATTATTTCAATATGCAAAGTTCAATAGCTGCTGAGTAATACGAAAATGGTTCTCTACTAAGTACATTTTGCATTGAATTTCGTTTAAGCACGATAATAATAATAAGTACAGTTTAATAGCACATTTTTACAATATTTTAGTATTTAAGAAAAAATTTTACACAACAAATTGTGGTATTATATTCTTATTTTTAATATATAATATATAAAAATGAATTAATATTGTTTAATGCAGTAGTACTACCGAACTGCATCTGTCTCTATCTCTGTTATTCAACTCTCTAAGAGTGTAACAGGATTCAAAATGTAACGACAGTAGTGGCGTTTTTTGATTGTCAACACCACAATATATGCACTATAATTCGTAATCTTATAATAACGAGTTCATTCTCCATAGTTTACTAGTCATACCCATATTTTTACTTTTTGTTTTTCGATATGACTATTAGGGAATATATTATGCTTAAAGAAAAACGATTCGATTATTTTTATGAATGTTAATACTTACCAATACATTTGAGCTACAGATTATAATGACTTCTATGGATGGCGGTTAAATATAGAAATGTTTCTATCAATCATTAATCATAAACTATAGCTGCGTTTTCTATTGTTCCTTTAAAAAAAGAAAATGAAACCCCTCGTAGTCAATTTGTAATTAATTTACGCAATGTGTGAAATTCTGGGATTTAATATTGAATGCTCCAATACGGAATATATTTTATAATTATAGCAACAATATCACAGATCCCATCACCACTTGAATTTGGTTAGTTTACTTCAAAGTACTTTAAACAAGCTGATGACTAATAATAGATCGTGCATAACGTGATATGTAATAGGTCTTCATTTTTAAAGTTTCACGAGTCTGATGAAGAGTTTATGTGGTTACTATATCTTGTATAACACTATAACAAACAACCCATGCATGAGAAGTCAATAAAAAATTTCGAAGTATTTAGCAAAAGAAATACAGAAAATATTGTGTAGTATGTTCGCATACTGTAGGGACTTCACATGGATCATTCCCATGTCATTCCTATAACACACCAAAAAACCTATGATTAAGTGATTAAGTGCTCATGGCGATTAGAATTTATGGATGGTGTTACATTGTCGTCATTTTCAAGAAAGGACTGACCTATCACTATAATCGAAGAAAAGTGTTAACACTTTTTGATGATTTTAAGGCATTCCTTTCAATCTCGTCTTGCCCTTTGCACAGTATTCGTTTGATGAGGTGATTTTCGTTTGATGAAGTTTTTTACAAACAATTTTATCGAAACGAATAAAAACAAAAGTTTATCATGATTAAGTCAATTTATATAACTACGGTTTATGTGTCAGTTTTAACTAATGACACAGGAAGTACAAGGTTTGCTCATAATTAAGCAACAAAAATGATCAAAACACTAAATTTGAATAACGCAAATTAAATATAGGCTGGCTTTGTGTGTTAGGTTAGGTTAGGTTATACCGGTGATCCCTAGTGGATCCACCCAGGCCCATTGGCCCACTGTGATGCCGTATATAAATAATAAAAACCTCAGGGTTCAAAACCACCTAGAATCTTTTGCGAAGCATAAAATGCTATTTAAAGCCCCATCCTGTAACTGGTCCAGGTCCTCAAGGCTTTGTGTGTAGTTTACCAAAAATTATATTTGGACAATTAAACGAATAGATAATTTCAAAAATATAACTCATGATGGACATTTAGCGATATCTCAAACAGATGTATGGTCAGTCGAAGAACTTATTTGATTAAAAAGTAAAAAACATTTAGATGTGTAAATTTTTTATTATTCTCATCACAGCGCAAATATTGTTTTTAATTGTTAATATACAAATAAGTATTAAAAATAATAATCATCAAAAATCTTATCAAACTATTTAAAAACAATTTTTTTATTATAAGTAAAATATAGGGATTATAGGCTTTTCTATTCATAATTATTTAATGTACTGATTTATAAAATTACACTGTTTGATTTGTTAAAAAACTTATATTAATAAAAAAAAAAATAACAATTATAATAATGACAACAATTCGACATTTTACTCAGTTAAATATCGACTGACATCGATTTTTCACTGTGTTATCGTCACAATTTGGCATTTTCTTCAATTTAGCATCAATTTAGTCAAACTCACACACACTTTAAAATTTTATTAAAATCTTAAACACAACTGTTTTGTTTTGTATTTTAATATACAAAATAGAAACCATTGAATATTTTACAATGGTATCTTCCGATTACATATATTACATTGTATATTCCAATTATGGTTAAGAGTCAATTAATCAAAATACATGCTCCAACTCTGTGTTGAATACAGGCTGGACTTTAGCGATACTTTTGCATCAACTCTCACTTTTTCACTATCAAATACGTATTTGAATTCAGACATAAGAAAATCCAAAGTCGAGCTAGTGTAGATGGCGAGTAAGACACTTGTAATCCTTTGTAAAATTCGATTAGGATTAATACAAAATCAATTTCAACAGAAAATTATCTACTAAACGTACTAAAAACTCTTTAAAGAAGACGCCAACAGGATCAGCAATTTTATCCTGTTAAGAGAACTGTCCGTTTAATAGCATATACTTAAGACGAATAATGTAACGGAACTAGTAACACTATTTAGAGAGATGTCTGTTATAACGCCACCTGCCTAACAGAGTTTTTGCTATAATTGAAAACAAAGTTCAATAACCTACATTATTAATTACTACTAAAACTACATAATGATTACCTCAAAACCCTAATCTTCCAAGTTTTCGTTATCAAGAAAATTTATAAAATATATAAAATATTAAAACGAGGAAATTAAAAATACAACGAAAATGGCACTCAAAGCTGAAAGCCACCAATTTAATTACTTAGTGCATCCTGCACATACGCAGTTTACAATCATTTAGTGTACAGTTTTGCCATCACAGAAAGGTGGCAACTTCTGCCATTCTTTGATGATGAACTGCAGTCAGTTTGATGTACGTTAGCTTCGATTGGATTTGGGCGGGTTTGGTTTCGCGCTTGGTTTATTTCGATATTCGGCGGTTCGGTTTGATGGATTAAATCAACGCGCCTTATTGATGCTTTTGAATGTTTCAGTTTTTTCTGTCTTTTTATATTGCTTGAAATTCAATTTATTTCTGGCAAACATTAATCGGGCAATATTTGTGAGTTCTGTGGTTGCTGAACCGCTGCTCATGAGCGTGGTTTAACAATTTCGACACGCCTCATCAGTCTTGATAGCTGACGAAAAAACTTGAACTCGAATGCGGAAAATAATATAATTGTATTTAAATGGTTCTGAACTAAAACTGCATATGGTTCCATTTATAATACAAGTTCAATTGTTTCAAACAAAAAATTCACTTTTTTCCGAAAACTAAAACACTATTGCCAAATAAGTAGAATATCCTGTTCATCGAGTGCGGATTTGTAGATTTAAACACAATAAGATTGCGAAACGTGTTAATTTATCAAAAAAAAAAAAATAACAAGGTTGGAAATGCAGGAAAGCAAGATGTGTGTAGAATTTGAAGCCTAGCTTAGAATGACATAATATGATTCAAACAAGTGATAATTATAATACAAATTCCTTCTTTAATAAAACATCATTCTCAGCACTTTCAATATTTATCAAAATCAATACTGTTAACTTAATTATAGACCGTAAGTTATGCAGATAAATTAACCAATAGAAGAATTAAAAAAATAAATCATCCGCGTTACTGTATACCTTTCTCGCACCCATAAGCTAAACGATCTTTCACCGAAGGCTGTTACAGAGATAGAGAGAGCACTTTCAGATGGATTTTGTTTGTATAATACAATTATATCCTTCTCACATATTTAAGGAGAAGGCATTGGACTTTGATGTTCCCTTGGCCATGCCCATGAATCTGCATACATTTAACAATTATAAAATATAACTATACAATGGAACAAAGGAACGTATGACTATTGAAGATCCATTAATGACCGGTGTTAATCATCAAATCTGATGATTTCTGAAATAAACTTTCGGCTCCTTTGGTAGACAGCCGCAAAGTATAAGAATATGTAACTAGAGATAGAGTATAACTAGAGATCTCAAGTGCTTTCGAACCGAATTTCCGGCACTTAAGCCAAACACATCTTGTGAAAATGACAACAGAGGCCGGTTAGCCTATAGCCCCATTCTATTAGGAAAAATTCTTTATTGACCAACATATTTGTCACTTTCAAAGGAGAATACACTAATTATTTTTCAACTATGTTACCTATAATGATGCATACTTGACATAAGTATGAGTTTAGACAACTTTTTGTTGAAGTACATATGTTTTTTATTTGAAATATTTGTTAACTACTGTAGAATATAATTATAAAAAAACATTTTCAAAATTATTGAAAAAGGAACAAGGAAAATATAGCAAGCACAAATCCTGCATCATTTTTTGATTGTCAAATAATTGTTTACACAACTTGTGTATTAATTTTTTTTTCATTTTATTTTGCGTCATTGAAATGATGTGCTGAGAATTTACAGTAATTTGTGCCTTGCATTGATTCTTGTCTGTTGATGTTGATACTTAATTAAGTATTATTTTTTATTTTTTCACTTCGCTACCAGAAGTTTCAATATTTCAAAATGCAAGATAAAACGTTACCGTGTAAAGTAAAATAGTTCATATATTTTAAGTCTAGCTAAATGCAAGAGTAGATTAGAGCCAAAGTATGAAATTGGCATTAAGCCCACATTCACAGCATAATCAAAATATGTTATTATAACTTACTTACTTACTTACTTATTTGGTCATCAGAACCCGTTGCCGGGTTCCGGTCTGACGCAACATGTCTCTCCAGACGCCTCTGCTGCATGCGCGCATTTTCGAGTCTCGTATATTAATACAGTTAGTGCTCCCTCAACTTAATCACTTAATCGGAGACAAGGTCTACCTCTACACCTTCTTCCTCCAACCACTGCTTCAAATACCTTTTTCGACATGACCAAGGATATTTATACTTCCAGTGCTGCTTTATTATTATGTCATAACGTCCATGCTTCTGCGCCATACAGAAGCACAGAAAAACTCTAAATCCCAATTGTTTACTGAGCCCATAACAGCACCTATTTGTAATGGCGATTCTTCGTCTGATCTCCAGACTGACGTCCTTGTTGTTGTTACGGTAGATAAAATCGTTGACAGCTTCGAAAGTATAGTCGCAACATCACGTTTGCTATGCCGAAAAATGTAAATGTCGTCAACGTCAGCAAGAAGCTGGCTACATTTGTAGAATATTGTTCCATTAAGATAAACACCTACCCTGTGCATGATCACTTCATGACGAAATTGAAACAATCGCATGATAAGGGATCACCTCGTCTGAAATCTCGTACGGCATCAAAAGGGTCAGAGAAACTCAATCCTACCTCATCATTCTGCAGACTCGTATTAGGGTTAGGTTAGGTTCAAAGGGCGCGTGTTGAGAGTTATCAGCATTTCGACTTAGATACATATATTACCCATTGTGATGCCCTCAAAGATTTTGCCGGGAAAAGCGAGTTGCTAACCTTTGTTATCTTCGTGTGCTATCCTTGTTGAACCTTTGGTTTAAAATTAAGGAGATCCGATAAGTTTAGTTTCGTCATCTTTTCCAGTCCAGTGAAAAGTCGATCTCCAAGATATTGAAGTCGCCTTGCTGCAGTTCTGGACAGAGAAACAGGAAGTGGTTGATGGATTCTACCTCCTTCTAATCTTGGCAACTCCTGCATAATCCACTTGTTTAAACTCGACACTATTGGAGCACAGGCGCAATGACATACTGATCAATAGTGATCCAATATTAAGTAAATAAGTACACAAACTGCAGGTTTGCTAAAGCCCAAAGCCTTTTCGTTTTATTTTTGTCTAATCTAGGTCATACGGTTCTAGCGACCAGAGTCATATTAACTTTGCAGCGCTACTAAACTCAGACATTGTTATATCAATACAATCCCTTATGGGTCTATCGAAAGCTGCTTTATAATCGACAAAAAGATAGTGACTGTTGATTTTATGTTCGTAGGCGTTTTCTAGGATTTATCGCAGTGTGGATATCTGGTCAATGGTCGAACGATTAGGTCGAAAGCAGC
>NC_051846.1:234371134-234380189 GCF_002237135.1 Teleopsis dalmanni | reverse complement strand
AATCTATCGCGAAAATATTTTGGAGGGAGTTCTGAAGCCCTGGGCACGCAAACATTTCGGCCGCAGACCTTGAACATTCCAACAGGACTCAGCACTATCGCACTCAGCACGCGCCACCCAAGAATGGTTAAGAAATGAGGTTCCTCGCTTCATTTCCACCGCACAATGGCCACCAAAATCTCCGGATGCCAATCCGTTGGACTATTGTGCCTGGGGTATTTTGGAAAGCAAGGTTGGCACTAAAAAATACCAAAGTGTCGATCATCTCAAGCAAGCGCTTCGCCGAGAATGGGACAAAATACCACAGAGCCACTTTCGGGCAGCGTGTGATGGTTTCATTGGCCGTTTGAAGGCCATAGTTCGTGCCAAAGGTGGCCAATTCGAACAATTCTAAACCGATTCTCAAATTTGATGTTATTTCCGACATTTTTTGCTTTCATTCAATAAAATTTAAAAAAAATGAAAAAATTATGGCGTTTTACTTTGTTGTAGTTTTTACATCTCACCTTGTATATATAAAATGCCAGTTGAAAGATCGCCACCAGCAGACGCAAAAAACGCCACGAGTAAATCGGACCTGTGCACACCGAATAGGCAAGCACAGAGGCAAGAAAAACGTATGCGATCTGAGCTTTCGCCAGACTTATCGCTCGGTGATGTTATGCTGTCTATTCAGCAAATGACGGATAAATTCGAATCGAATATTGCAGGTTTGAGTAACAACTTTGATTCCCAAATAGCTACGCTAGCATCAAAGAGTGACATAGGAGAACTTAAAGAACAGATAGGCAACGTGTCTGTGAAAATGGAAAAATTGGAGAACGAGAACCAAAGGCTAAAACTAGAATTAGAACAATTAAGAAATGATAGAGATGAGGACAGGAGGGAAAGACTTGTCGAACAAAGTAAAAGTCGTAATGTACTATTGAAAGGTTTACTAAAAGATAAAGCAAAAAAAAGTGATGTGGAGGCAATTTTCCGAGATAAAATGGCTATGACAAGTATTAAAGTTCGAGACACAAAAGTAATATTTGAAAAGAAAAATAAAGTGAGTGTAATTGCAGAATTGGAAACATCAGAAATGGCAAAAGATGTCTTAAAGAATGGTAAAAAACTGCATGGCACTCCGATTTATATTGAAAAGGACTTGAGCGTGACTAAACAGGAAAATAAATCAGCTTTATTACAGCTGAAAAGAGATCTGGAAGCCATCAGAAAGACTCACAAAATTTATGTTAAAAATGACAGTATAAATATATCAGGAAAATTGATGCACTTTGATAAAAACAAGAAACTAAAGTGCAAAGATGGTGACGCTGTTGAGCAATTAAAGCAATTGTATGGTGAGATTGAAGTGGAAGAAGTGCTCGAGAAAAACAAGCTTTTTAAAAAAATAAATCATCCAAAAAACTGTTAGTAAAAAAGGAAATCGTTAAAGATGCCAAACAAAAAATTGAAAAAAATGCAAATGCCGCCAGGTCAGACTCTAAATTAGCATATAAATTTAAAATATTATCGTATAATGTAGCTGGTTTAGCTAATAAGTATAAGTTTATAGAATTTATGAAGTATGTTAAAAAATTCGATATATTTGTATTATTTGAAACATTTTTAGTAAGTAAGACAGATTATATTGAAAACACATTTATAGAATACAATCTTCATTGGGTGCCTGCAACAAGAACAACAAATAGAGGTCGAGCCAGTGGAGGAAAATTGTATGGTGTACGAAAGCAATTGCAATTTTGCGGTACTGTGGTGTTCAAGCACATTATGAACTCAACAATAATCGAGATAACCACTATTAATCAAAAGTTATGTTTAATCCCAGTTTACCCAAATTGCAATAACTGGCTAAATGATCTCAATAACTTATGTGAAATATTAGTGGAAGCTCAGAACGAAAATGTCATGATAATAGGTGACTTCAATGCACGAATAGGCAAAGAACAATGTCTGGAATTCAGCCCAAATATGAAGTGGACTGAATTATTGGGCCACAGAGTAGCAATGGATACAATTGTAGATAGAAATGGCAAACAGTTACTAGAAATTTGCAATTCATTTGGTGTCACCGTGTTAAATGGCCGCACTAAAGGCGACACAGAGGGTACATTTACGTTTATCAGAGGTGTAGCAAGGTCAACGATAGATTATTGTTTTGTGAAAGGAGTATGGTTAATAATAACTGAAGAGTTTCAAATACGTGACATGATATACTCGGATCATCAGCCACTGGAAATTATGGTAAATCTAGATGCCTCTAATTCAAATGAAAATAAAATGCAGTTGCTACCGAAACTGATATGGAAAGATAAATATAAAGATCTGTACCAAGAAAAGCTTGAAGAATCACTTAATGCATGCGAAGGTAGTACATTTGCGTCGAAGGAAGGAGATGACATTCTTCAATATTGTGTAAAACAAGCAGCAAAATCGTTTCAGGGTAATTCGGTGGGTATAAATAGGAAACAAAAATGGTATGATTTTGAATGTGAAACTGCAAGAAAGAAATCATTTAAATGGCTCAAAACAGTTAAAAAAGGTGGTGATATAGCTGATTTAGAGAAATACAAAAATGTAAACAGAGAATACAAAAAGCTGTGTGATGAGAAAAGGAAGTCATATTTCAATGAAATGGCAATGTCGATATCCCAAGCAGCTGATAGTAAATCATTTTGGAGTGGAGTTAAAAAAATAAATCGTGCAGATTACATAAAAGGAATTAAAGTGGACGCCGAAGCTTTGGCGGCACATTTTAAAAACCAGTTAAATAGCAATATAGTAAGCAAGTCTTTCAGTTATGCCCTGCCGTATGTAATAAATGAAGCGTTAGATGCTCCAATAAAGATTGAAGAGGTCTATGCAGTGCTCCAGAATTTAAAAAATAACAAAGCCGCAGGTGAAAACAGAATTCCAGCTGAGTTTTTAAAATATGCCACGCCACAATTTATAGAGCATATGGCTGAATCATACAATTATATATTTGAAAATGCAGCCCCACCTGATAGTTACAAAAAAGCCATAACATTTCCCCTTTTTAAAAAAGGTGACCCAAATAATGTAGCAAATTATAGAGGAATAGCATTTCTTAATACATCAGCTAAAGTCTTTACAACACTCCTGTATAACAGAATTAAAAATTGGGTTGATCAAAACAACATATTAAGCGAATTTCAAGCTGGATTTCGAAAAGGTTACTCCACGGTAGATAATATTTTCGTCATCACTAGTGTAGCGCAAGAGTTTATTGCAAAAAGCAAGAAGTTATATGTTTTTTACGTAGATCTTAAAGCTGCTTTCGATACAATACAAAGAAACGTACTATTTTACAAACTAAGCCAGCTGGGTCTTTCAACAAAAATTTTGAAAATACTGCAAAGTCTATACTGCAACAATGAGTCAACAGTATGGGACGGAAGAAGTACATCGAGATGGTTCCAAACGTGTACCGGAGTGAGACAAGGTTGTGTCTTAAGCCCTATATTGTTTGCACTGTTCGTTGATGGCTTAAGTAAATTTCTTTCTGGTGGTGTTACGATTGCCAATATGTGCCTAAAAGTACTATTATATGCTGATGATATTGTGTTGTTTGCAGATTCTCCAATAATGTTACAAAATATGATAGATGAATTAAATAGATATTGCAACTTATGGGGACTATCTATAAATACAGACAAATCAAAAGTGATGGTATTTAGGAAACATGCTAGAAGATTGAGAAATGATGAAAAATGGTACCTTAACGATGATCAATTAGAAGTGGTTAATAATTATAAATATTTAGGAATAAATATGAAATATAACGCAAAATTCGATAACCACTTGAACGAGAAGTTAAAGGAAGCTAAATTGGCTATTAATTGTACCTGGATAAATGTCTTAGGAAATCCAAAAGTGTCACTGCCCGTAAAATACAAAGTTTTTGAAGCCACAGTTAAGTCAGTTCTAAATTATGCAGCGCAAATCTGGGGTGTTGATAAATATGACGCAGTAGAAAAATTGCAGACATTTTATATAAAGAGAACGTTTCGTTTGCCGAAAAATACCCCAAATTATATGGTGCATTTAGAAACTGGTCTACCGACGCTATATACCCAAACATTAAAATTGCATTTTGATTACATAAATCGTGTTAGGAATTTGCCAGACAATAGGATTCAAAAAACATTAGCGCAGTACCTAATAAATGAAAAAACATTATTTTTTGAAATATGGTCAAATCTGGCATCCGAGTTAAATATAACTAATGATTTGAGTATTAATGAAAACTGGAAAATGTGGCAAAAAAATATAATAACGAAACTAAGTATTGAAGAACGTAGAAATTTTGTAGAAACGGCAAGAAACAGTATATCGAGAGATGCATATAGTAAGTTGAATTATGATCTAGGTGTCAATAATTACTTTCACGAGCAATATGACCTAGAAACAATAAGGACAATCTTCAAAACCCGCGGCGAGCTCCTACGATTGTGCTACGTACCGCATGAAAGTCTAGACACGCTGTGCACGATATGCAACCTTAAATTGAAAGGCGATGTTATACACTTAGTAGGTGAATGCCCAATTTTTAAAGAACATAGATTGCTGTACTTCGGTAAACCCGCGCTCGATGTCAATGAAACCATACGGTTACTGAATGGCCCCAACTGGAGATTGTTAACGGCGTTTATTAAAACTACATTTAAATATAGGCAAAATATTATTAATGAAGACTTTTAAATTAACTTATATAAAATCTATTATTTTTGTTAAAGTAATTTAATTTAATTTTTATGTTGTATTGAGCTCATAAGCAAGAATACCAATTTAATATTTATAAAAATTGGATTAATTAGTTATTAGTTAATTAGCTATTAGATTAATCTAAATTTCCGGCAGACGGCTAAAATGCCATAGCTGTAAGCTTTATGTATATTTATTATAATTATATGTATTATAATTATTATATAACTTCGATGTAATATAATAACTTTAAAATGAAGTAAAAAATAAAGCTACTACTACTACTACTGCATACGCACATTGGTTTGATCTTGTCTGTTCTGCATGTACGGTGCGTATTCTGCTGACGTAGCAGCTACAGCTATGTTCGGCGCGATCAACGGCGACTTTTCAACACACTCAGGGGTTGAAAAGATTACTGGCGCCAACGTAGACGCATAAGGCATATTCATTACATGTGACGCTGGCAGAGGCCACACTGTACTTGTTGATGCACACGAATATTTGTTCATGTATTGGTTCGGTACAGTCATCGAAGGCAAAGAAACACTCACTGTATTTGTTGTAGTTGTAGTTTGACTTGTTGCATGTAGATTAGTATTCGGCACAAAATACTTATTCGCATTTAATTCCGGCATCGACGTCGCCACCGCATTGATAGGCTGTATTAATGACTCCAATGTCCGCTGGAGACGCAATACTTCGGCTTTCAATTCCAAAACGGTGGTGTTTTCGTTTGCCGTATTAACATCGGCGACACTTTGTTTCTCCTGATCATTATGTTCATGCAATTGCGTTTTCAAATTACTTTCCTTTACCGAAGGAAAATCATCCAAGTCAATTGCATTTCCCATTGTGTTCGAATCCATTATTTTCACTAATAACTGTCTACACTTATTACCATTAAATTATTATTTGCACTCTTTATTTTAAATCCCACTTCTGAATTTGTCAGACACCGAGTTTAAATAAAACACGTCCGTTTGGTTAAGAGTGTCCAGTCAAAACTGACTTTCATTTCTTTATTATATTTCTTACATTAATGCACTCCGAGAGCGTAACACTCATGAGAGCATGAAAAGATGCATAAGAGTAATGATAATAGAAGTAACAATAAAGCAATAAATAAAAGTAAAATAACAAAAGAGTGACAGTATTACTCCAGTTACCTCATTGGGCTTTTCACACAGTTTCATAATTTACTTTGCTAAATTCTCAAAGTTTTTATTATTACAAGAATGCTCTACATATTTTTTCAATTCTTCCGCATTCAATATTTTCAAAGTCACTTACATCATGACACCAATTATTAACCAAATACCAAAATCAGCATTTTTTATCGTCGAACTGACGGACTGATGTTTTGGTTCTGGTCAACAACCGTCAAGATGCAAACAATCTTGCCTACTTTTAGGAAAATGTACGATCATCTAAGATCGTACACACTACATATACATATATATTACGGAAAAACTTCAAAAACCGTGAAATTAAATAAAATAAATATTTAACTCACAACACCATATAAATCGGCATATGCATTCATTTCATCTACCAGTTTTGATGCTGAATATTGATCCACCCATCTAAATGTGCCTCCAGTGAATGGAGGAAATCCAAGACCAAAAACCGCACCAATGTCTCCTTCTAAAGGATTATCGAGTATTTTTTCTTCTAAACAAAGTACAGCTTCATTTACAAAGCGAAAAATCATACGCAACGTCATTTCTTCTACAGAATTGAGACCTTTTGGAGAAAGCGAATATTTCTGCTTAATGATTTCCATAGCATCTGTATTAATAGGTCGGTTTTTTCCAGATTGACCATCATATAAAAATATTCCTTTGTTAGATTTTCGTCCTAAAAATCCAGACAAAACTAAGTCTTGCATGACAGACAAATTGACACCACTAAAACGTTCTCCAAAAGCCTACATATATAAACACAGGTCTTATTTAATGCGTTGATTAAGATAGTCAAAAGTAATTATGTTATACCTTAGACAGGTCCGTAGTAATGTGTGAGCCGACATCTATTCCGACTTCATCAGCCAAAGTAGCAGCACCAACTGGAAACCCGAATTGTTAAGTCATTTTATATAATTCAATGGGATCAACACCTTCCTGTAAAAGTCTTACAAAAATTAACTTACAGTTAATTCATATCATAATACCTGATTGCTTCAGATAACATTGTAGCCAAAATACGTGTTGTGTAAAACCCAATTTTTCTTCCTTTTGAACTTCCTTTTGCTATACTCTTAATAGGAATAGCGCTAGAATTAGTAGCTTCTATTACAATATCCAATACAATAATATGGAAGGAAAACTCATGGATTTTACACCACGATAACGCACCGGCTCACACAGCCTTGGTTGTGTCGCAGTTTTTGGCCAAAAACTCCACCAATATAGTTTTGCACTTTAATTTATTTTTATAATTAAGTACATTAATTTCTCATTGTTTATTATATTTATTATCAAGAATGTTTATTTAATATTTATATATATTTATTATACATAGGTTTATACAATTTTTATATTTTTTTATTTTTTTTTTTTTAATATATTAAACAATGCATATAGTTTTGTATTTTAAGAAAAAAAATTAAAGAAATAAAGAAATTCGAAAAAGAATGACTCGTAGTGAAAGATCAATTAATAATCCCACCTACCATAAACCGATTTTTAAACCATGGTTCAAAGTTTCTTAAAGTTCACCTTACACGTGCTTTATACTTATTCAGCGGTCGTGAGAGCGAGAGCGTGAGGGGGAGAAGCTGCCAGATCTCTCTCACATAATCGCTGTAGAAATCACATGTAAAGATCGCTTTAAAGTTTTTGGTTTAATGTACCCACTTAGAAATCAATGTCAATATGTCAATATGTGACTATATCATCAACCATGCATCGTACTCTCCACATATGACCCGTGTTATTTTTTCCTCTTCCTCCGACTCAAATTACCATTGCGAGGAATACGTTTTGAGACCATAGAGGCCATAAAAGAGAATTCGCTGCGTGAACTAAAGGCCATACCTTCGGCGGCCTATAAAACTTGTATGGAAAATTGGATCAAGCGTTGGCATGCATGTATTGCCGCAGGAGGAAAGTACTTTGAAGGCGATAATAAAGAAAATGATTAAAAATTAAATTTTTGCGTTTTTTTTAAAATCTCGTTCTTTTTTGATCATATACGAGCTTATTCTCAGAGCTGTATTTGAAAGCAAATTTCCAGTTACTTTAGGAAAAGATAAACCGCTATTTAAAAGTTAAAATTGAATGCAATTGACAAAACTAAATATCAAAATAATGAAACTTTTTGTTACGCCGATGATGTGGTAATAATCTGCAGAGGAAGAATCTGTGCGAAAGAATCCAATTAGGTCTAAAACTGAGAAAGGAATGGTGCAATTGTGTTGGGCTGAAAATAAATCCAGCAAAAACAATCATTGTACCATTCACGAGAAAACACAAAATAAAAAATCTTAAACCCATCTGCTTAGATGAAATAAAACCACAAAACGAGCTAAAATTTTTAGGTATAATTTTAGACCAGAAATTATTCACGTCCAAGAAGTAACAAAAAAGGCAACCAAAGCCTTTATGACATATAGATCCATCCCAGGTAAGAATTGGGGATGTACACCAAAGTCACTGCGATGGATGTACACAGCTATAATCAGACCTATAGTCACTTACGGATCAATAGTCTGGCAAAACTGCACAAAACAGCAAAGCGTTATCAACACACTCAACTAGGTACAGCGACTTGCATGTGTAAGCATAATAGGAGCAATGAGAACATGTCCGACTTCATCAATTGAAGTACTTCCGCAACTCACACTTCTTAACATCCATGCGAAGAGGCTGCTCTTAGAGTAATTACAAACAGGATGACTGGTCTTGAAACCAACAGCAAAAAATCTGATACTCAGGCTGCACAAATCCCAGAAATGAAATGAAAAGTATAACTTTACAAAAAACTTCAAAACTGAACTTAGCAACATAAAGAAGGCTTGTCGAAAACCCAAATAATAAAAGAAAACATGATTGCATGGTATACAGACGGCTCTCACACAAATAAGGGAGTTGGGGCTGGTGTTTATGGACCAGGCAAGAGATACTGGGAAACACTAGGAAATAATTCAACTATCTCTCAAGCTGAGATATACCTGATAGATAGATGTGCCAGGTACTGGTGCATAAGCAGAAGAAACACCTAGGAGGGTATTTCATGGATCATAAAGATTCAAGACTAGGAAAGGCAAGCTCTATATTATCTTTCATTAAAAAAATCTGACTTGGAGAAACACTCTAACCCGAGT